>NC_005063.2:980000-1193948 GCF_000002445.2 Trypanosoma brucei brucei TREU927 | reverse complement strand
GATCAAACCAGCTCTTCTAGCAACCACAAATGCCGCCAAGAGTGTAGGAGCAATCAACGAGTTCGTAGATTTCTTAATATCAGCTTCAACAGGCGGAAGCACAGGGACCTGCCTAGCGGCAAGCGGAGGCGCTCCCACAGGGAGCAATAAGCAGACGCGCCTTGGGTGCCCGGCAGCCGTCACCGACAACATCGACACGGCGGACTATCAAGAAAGCGGGGCGCTGAAGAACACAGGGTTCGACGAGCTGACGGCAGCGGCTGCGAAGCAGACGGGCGGAAGCGCCTCAACAAAGTGCCACCTGCTAGCAACCAACGCCTTAAGTTCAACAGGCCACGTTTGGCAGCAGGCCACGCCAGGCGCCATCCCAATCATGGCCGGCTTCATAGAAGTAACACCGCATTCGACACCAGGAAACACAGACATCCAGATCCCCAAATTAAACCAGATAGGGCAAAATTGGCAAGCGGCCGACGCCACCAAAAGGCCAGCGAAGGTGTTTAACAAACTGAAGGGGCTGATAGAAGCAGATGACAGCAATTGCGGCGAAAACAAAGACGACGTAATCAAATATGCCTTAGATAGTACGAAAGCTGTTGCTGCAATCAAAGCCATCCGAAAAAGCGCCAAGCTGAACGAAAAAGGCAGCAAAGAAGACTACGGAACAGCGAAACTGCTCGAAGAAGTATCAGGAAAAGCTACAGGTCAAGCAGAGGCCATATTAAACAAGCTGAAGACAATACCACTAGCGAAAGTGTTGGCGGACAAAACGGAGGAAAAGACCCTGAAGGAAGTAAGTGGCGGCGACGATCTGAGAGCAAGCTTTTTGCTGCAATACATCCAAAGAGCCAGCCGACTTGCGTAACTAGAACAAGAGCTTACTACAGAGAAGCAAAAAAATTTAAACACGCCGCCCTAAAAAATAACTGAAACAGGTGAAACTTTTGAAAAGAAAGGAGTAGGGGATAAATGCAAACCCCCATGCAAATTGGTTGACGAAGAAGGTGGCAAAAGGAAGTGCAAATTGGATGTAGAAGCAACCAAACAAGCAGAAAACAAATCAGGAGGCACAAGAGAGAAAACAACAGATAAATGCAAACATAAGAAAAAGAAAGAGGAGTGCAAATCTCCGGATTGTAAATGGGAAGGAAAAGAATTCAAAGATTCCAGTTTTTTGTCAATAATAGATTTGCTCTGAGTTTGGCTGCTTCTTTCGTGAGTTCGGTATAATTCTAGCACTATAAGGACTTTTTCAACTTTATAAAGTTTGTAAACATTTGAAAATTTTCTATTTTGATATATTTTAACATTTTGTGAAACATATGCGAAATGTGCAAACTTTGAAAATTCGAAATGTTTTACAAACTGGATTTTTTTAGTTTGCCAAATGATGTAAAGCAGTATGATCAGAGAGTATGACAAGTAAGTAATATTCTAATTTTGTTTTACTTTGTTTATTTTATAGATAATAGATAGGAAAATAATAATAATAATAATAATAATAATAATAATAATAATAATAATAATAATAATAATAATAATAATAATAATAATAATAATAATAATAATAATAATAATGATAATAATAATGATAATGATGGTAATGATGGGAGTGTGTTGTGAGTCTGTGCATATGCTAATACAATAAGGGTTATTTGATCCTTAACTAGACTACGAGAACTAAGGCTCTGAAATATACGTCAATGGTGCAATGTAATTAAATTATTGTGCTTGAAGGAGTGTATGAGATATGAACAGAAAAAAAAGGAAATTGAACACGCACAGTTTCAAGAAACATAAGATTGGCATCATCATACAGGAGTATATGCTGAAGAAACAATAAGGGAGAGACATATGCAGTGTAAAATGCATATGAAATTGCTATGGAATTTTTAAAAAGCACAATAAATGGTCAAAAAAAGAAAGAAAATATGGAATTAAACAACTGGGTACGCATCATAACCTTGCATAATATAATGACGAATCGGGAGAAGTTGCTGATGATACTCAGCATTTCACTAAGGTCTGGATATAAGGTTCTGTGCAGATGATGGTTGAGACTGTATTTTTAAATCTGTTTTCGGCTTCTAATATCAAGCTGTAAGCAATAAGAAGAAAAAGCATAAATATTAGAAAGGATTGAGTAAGTACGAAATAATGTCAAACTCTTTTCTTTATCAGAATTAGTTATAATTTCTAGCACTATTGTGCGCCAATATGTTATTATTTGTAAGAAATTTAAAATAAGGACTACTAATGAATTACTGTGAACAGGAAAAGCAGAGAGAGAGAGAGAGAGAGAAAAAACTCTAGAAAAATGCTTATAGTAGCACAAATATAAACCTTTATCAGAGCTTTATATAAGGTGGAAGAAGTTTCTAATAGTAATCTACATATTCCATACTTCTATGCGGGTGAGAAATCAACAGCGTTCAAAGAATGAACAATTAATATAAGGACCAGAGACGAAAAAACTTTACTGAAGCGAACAAAGGATTTAAAGGCGAAGAAAAGATTACAGGTCGGACAAAATTACTGAGGGTTAATTGCAACCGACCTAAAAGCATTCAGGATGCATGACAAATAAAAGGAAGCAGCTGCACCCGTGAAAAGCAGCAATTCCACCTGGTAATATTTCCAGTCTGTAAAGTGAATTACAACCAAATAAGAGTAATATCGAAAAATACTGTTTGAATTTACCGGATAGCAGTACGTGGGGGTTAAAGAAGAAATGATCTGGAGTTTTAAACGTCAAAATAGAAGAAATACATATAGGAGAATATGAATTAAAAAGTTTTTAACTTTATTGGAAACTTGTACAAAAACAAGGTTTCCATTGAAATTTTGTCAAGGTAACCGTATCGTTCTATCGTGAAATCGACATTTACATGAGTTGAATATGTTTGTATATGCGCAACAAAGCTCATGTTTAATGATATCTGTCTGCTCTCCGTGGTGACATAACAAAACATCAACAAAGCGGTGTTTCTATGTTTTTTTGTTTTTTTTGGAAAAAAGACAGGCACAAAGCTAGAAAAAAGACGACTGTCATAAACGTAACTAACCACTTTTATTCATAAACACACAAAGTGTCATACCGTGGACACCGACAGGTATCCACCACTAGATACCAAAGCACAAGAACTTCCTGCAATAAACGACAATTTTTTATTTTGGTTGTCACGAAATTGAGCATATAACTCACCCGACTCTTTTTCTTGGTGCCACACGCCTCTTAGGTCAACTGGAAACCACGAAGATAACCATGAATACATGCACTGCACTCAAGACAAAAGCCCAAGCGACAATTATACTTTTGATGGGTTTAGTACTCGGGCGGCCAGCCACCGGGAATGTGGCGGCAGCAGACAACGCCCAGACGTTTGAAGCAGTCTGTGACCTCTTTCAGCTAGCAGAAGGCAAACTTCCGGACGATGTCAGCTTAGAAGACGGAGCAACAGAGATTAAAAAATTGCAGGCGATCAACATGTCTTTAGCACCCAAGACGTGGTCTGGCATGTTCACAAAAGGTGCCTTCCAGCCGCGTTCGTGGGACGAAGCAAAAGCAGCAGGATTAAACCCACACGAAAAGTGGAAGGACAACTGGCGCGAATGGCAGGCAGCCGCAATAGACACAAATCCCGCCAATGAACCAGGGAAATCCATAGCATCCTCGCATTTCCCAAAACTAACCGAGCAAGCCGCGAAGGTGGCACAAGTCCGTATAGAGAAAATCCTAGCCAGGGCCCAGAAGCACCAAAAGGCTATAGCAACCACTAAAAACGCTCTAAAAACGATGTCAAATACCGAACTGAAGAAAAAGGTGAACGAAGCCGCCTACGGCGTAGAAAACGGTCAGGGGACGTTCGCGACCAGCGGCCCGGTGGCGGCGGGAAACGGCGTCGTCACTCAGTGCGACACGGATGGCACAGTAGAAGGCAAGCAATCTCTAGCATACGCGATGCAATGCCTATGCTTTGATGAGAGCCAAGCCACAGCAACAAAAGCGTGCAGAAAAGACCTCACGATAAGCGAAGGGTGGGACACAGCGGCGCGGAATCTTCAAACGGCATTCACAGCAATCAGGGCACTTTGCGCAAGCGGCAAAAACAAAAGGGTAACAGCAGGAGCGATCCGAAGTGCAGTAAACAGAATCCACAGCTCTATAAAAATGATCGGAGGCGTAGGTTACCTTGGAGCTTACGTAACAACAGGGTGCACAGCAACTGTTGGGAACGGCTTCTGTGTTAAGTACAATACCAAGATCAAAACGGACAGCGACAAATTTGGCGAACTAACATACATCGCGAACATGCTGCACGTAGCGGATGCCCTTGAACAACGCGAGGATGGTAGCAAAAGAGCCCACTCGACATTGGAAGCCATTAAAAGCGAAGTTGAAGCAGCATGGCTGATATCCAACGAAACACTAGCATTACAGGATTTGACCTCAGCGGTGAAGACAGAAGCTACAACCTCTTCCCAAGCTCAGACAAAAAACACCGAAGAGAAACAAAAAGAATGCAAAGGAATAACGAAAGCAGTGCAATGCAGAGAAAACCAACCGCTCTGTGAATGGAAAGGCAAAAATGACGAAAATAGAGAATACTGCAAAGTAAATGAAACAAATGTAGCAAAGAAGCAACTCAAGGAGATGAAATTGACGGAACTCAAACTGCTTCAGAATGAAAAGATAAGCAAAAGAAAGATTGCACTTGCAACTGCAAATGGGAGAACAAGGCATGCAAGGACTCTAGTTGTCTCGTCAATAAGAAAATATATACGATTTCTGCTTCCTTTATTAGTTTGCTATTTTAATGATTTTTAGAGACATTTCTGAAATGTGCTATTTAAAGAAAATCTGAAATGTTTTAACACTTTGTTATAATAATTATAAAACTGTTAAATTAAAAAAAGTGCATCACTATGGTCTATGGATGTAAAGTGGTAGGGTAAAAAGGTATTGAAAAATGAGTGCTATTCTACTTTTATTTATTTTGTTTATTCTATGAATATTCGTTAGGGATATAATAGCAATAACATTAATAATATTTATAGTAGTGTGTTGTGAATATGCGTACACTAATATCGTGATAGAAGTGGTGGTTAAACCTGAAGAGACTGATGTAATAGAAGCACTTAAATAATGGAAATGGTTTAATGAGAGTGAGTGGGTGGGTAGGAAAATGAGTTAGAGAGACAGAGATCAGGAGAAATATTTTTAAATGAAACGCAAAAGGAGAAAAATAAAGAAGGAATATGCTTATATTGAAACACAAAAATGACGATAGACGTCATCATACACTAGGATATAATGTATAGGACAATGACTAACTGGCCAAATCTAGAGAAAAGTGAAAATGGAGATAATAACGAATACGTAGAAGCAGCTACAAAGGATGAAAAAGAGAGAAACAAAGTACAGGGTAAAACAACTGGTGCGTAATAGTACAGAATAAAATGATACGTTTGAGGATTTTACTTCAAAATTTACACATAAATAGGTACCTTAAACAGACGGAATTGTGGCATTTTCTTATTCCAACATAATGGTGTCTTCTCGTCTTCTGCGGTGAAAACATAGAGAAAAACTGAGAGATTGGATAAACATGAAATTATGTCGAAGTCTATTTCTAATCAGATATACTAATAATGTCCAACATATATGGAAAACAATATAATATTATTTATAGTATTTCAAAACAAGTACTACCAATGGATTACTTTAGACAGGAATAGAAGAAATAGAACCATGTAAATTTCTTAAAATGGAGCATACATGAACAATTAGAGGGGTTTTCTTGGATGTCCAAAGAGTTTGTAGTAATACTCCCCAATTTCCATATTGGTGTGCTGACCAGACATTAATTTCCTTCAAGGAACGGCTAAGTCAAATAATAATACACTCTGATTCGGCTGTGATGGAGTGTGTCAGGAAATTTTAAAGAAAGAGGGCGCAGATAAGACCGCAATTAACGAATATGAGACGAAAGAGAGTAGTAATAAAGCCAGGAGAGATGTGCAAAATACTCACGATGATGCGTACAGCAGACGTATCAGAGTTATATCGACATTGAAAACTCACCAGCAAGCTGGTATTAAACCGAAATAGAAGCATACGACAACCATGAATATAAATGTTTTAGATATAGACTTCTATAGCTTAGGTTTGAAAAATGGAGTTTCTTTGGCTAAAATGAATGCTTTTCTACCTAATCCAAGAAGACTGGCAATGAGCAGTGTTTTGAAACGTTTATTCTGTAACAACTGGTGAAAAACATCGTATATTCCTATCAATTCCCTTTTTTCCACGTAACCTCGACAACAAACTTGAACAGGAATCCCAACAATATCTAAATAACGCAGGACATTCGGCAACTACTAGCCACTCCAACGGCAGCGGCTTGGGACTAAAAAACAAATCAGTGTGAAGTCTTACGAAGAATACAGGTTTTCAACAATGGACAAAGCTTTTCTTATATCCTTGCCACTCTTAACCATGACGGCAGCTGAAACAAACCCCAACTGCTCCATCCAAGACCACAACAACGTCTACATCGGAGAGCTCGTCAAGAAACTCAAGACAGCGGCTTCACTGCCCGATGTTAACGTCAAAAAATCAAAGAAGCTAAAAATAGCCGCATTACTAACCACTGACCGCAAAAAAGCTGCCTTTCTTCAAGCACTATCCGACCTACACCTAAGCTGCAAGCGAGGTGATGATGACCGAGCATTACAAACGCTGATCGGTCTCGCTTCTAAGGCGGCGGCACTGGCTCATATGGCGGGGACCTCTGCGGCACTAACGAAACTAGCTACTCTAAAGAAAAAAACAGACACAAACGCCTTCACAACGGGCACAAACTCAGCGCAACGGAAGAGAATTGCTGTGGACGGAGCAAAAACCGGCATAAACACAGGCAAATGCACAATTCACTCTTACATAAACGCCGAAGCACCAGCAGGCGCAGATAAGGCGCTCAGCAACTGGCAGCATAGTCTTAAAGTGGTCAAGCCTGACACCACGGCAGCAACCCAAGGCGCAACTCAAGCAATGGTATGCGAAACAACCAACGGACAATGCAGCAGTAGCAGCAGCGGCAATACAGCCGGGATTTCGTCAGGCACGTTGTACAAAACAGACCCAGCCGCAAAGCAGCAGACAGGAAAGGTGAAACCAAGCGCGACAACAAAGGAATGGGTGTTCCATTCGGACAAAATCGCGCATCAAGCAGCCCAACTCGACACCGAACTTTCAGATGCGCTAACAACATACGCTACAACAACTGACAGCTGCGAACCGTATAACAAACTAGACAACAATAACTTCATCCTACGAGTCTACAAAATTGCCAAAGGAGACGACACAGCGACGGAGATACCGCAAGCAGAACGGAACAATATTAAAAACATAGTTGAAAGCAGCTATGGCAAGGACCCAACCACGTATGAGGAAACGATATGGAAAGGAGTGAAAGCGACACCCCTAACAAAGTCCAACTCTGGCAGACCTTCAGACACCAAACTAGACAGTATCACAACACTGAATGATTTGCAGCAGATCGAAGCATTCATAGAGGCCTCAGCTGCGATAAAACAAAACGAGAGGAGCAGTGCTAGTACATCTGAATGCAAGGCACAAATTGAAACAGCATCGGCATGTAAAGGTAAGGAGAAAAAGAATTGCAATAGTAACTGCGAATGGGAAGGAACTGAAGACAAAGGAACTTGCAAACCTAAAAATGAAGAAGAGGGAGTGAAAGTGGAAAATGATGGAAAAACAAACACAAACACCACAGGAGGCAATTCATTTGTCATTAACAAGGCCCCTCTTTTGCTTGCATTTTTGCATATGGGACAAAAACTGTGTCAAACCTTTTTTTTGAGGTAAGTTTTAAAACCTACTAATGTTTTTTATACTTCAACACTTTATTATGAAATGTGCGAATTGTTTAAAATTGCAAAACTTTTTTGAAATTTAAAAATTTTGATATGATAGTGGTCTATGGTTGTAAATTAACATAGTGATAAAGTGATAAAATTTAATTTTTTGTGTTTAATTTATATGTTTAATGCATATTATTTAGGTGTCTGATATTAATGATAATAATGATAATAATGGGAGAGGAGAATGTTGTGGGTGAGTTTATACTAATATTATGGTAAGGGTGATAGTGAAGAGTAAATGCTCTGTCAAAAAAGAATTAGCTAATACAATGGCAAAGGGGTCATGGCAACTGGAGAGAAGAATGAATGTTGTGAAAAGAGCTTCAGAATGACAAACCTACAGAGAAAAAAGGAAATGGAACGTGCATAGTTTCAAATATAAACATGATGATGGGAATTATCATATACGAAGGATGGAGAGGATTATCATGTAGAGACACAGTGAAGTGTATGGCCATATCAAATTATTACATCAATTGCTGAGGTAGAAGCAGCAGAGAAAAAACAAGGAGATAAAGCAGAGAATAAAGTAATGGGAGGCGCAGGAGCGCGTGTCAGACGAATATAGTGCATCAACAGAAATCGTGCTCCATATTTTACTCAAATAATACTAGATTCTATTGCATAGATAGTGATAGAAACAAGAGTAGCAGTAATTCATAAAAGTATGGTGATGATAGTATCATAATGATTCAGATGGGTGGACTACTTATCACAGGAAAATAGTTAAGTTACTAGAATTTCTAAATGTGTTGGCGCACCAAGAGCCTGCTAGCAGAACATAAATTTACACAATGCAAATTGAATAATGTGAGTAAAATGGTAATCACATAGTGTACGGCAGCATATGTCACTGAAGAGAACTTCTTTAGCAGAAACTACAGGTATACGCCCGAATATAAGTTGCAGACACTGGACAGACACCCTTCAAAAACAGCATCATAAAAATATCGAGGAACTGTTTACATATGTAAGCACAGCAACACTAACTAAAAACCGTAGTGTGACAACTGAATTCTTTCCTTAATGTTTTCTATGATTTTATAAGGTATTAAAATATTTAATTAGTATGAAAATAGTATCTTAAAAAGTGTATAAGGTGTATCTATGAAAAAGTAGGTTGTTTTCTTTTATCGTTATTGGAATAAGTTTGAATGTGTCACTCTACAGCTTGTTTGGTGACGACGAATCCATTTCACTTGGAATTGTTGAAGATGAGTATGTGAAATTTGTTCCGCAGGATGTTAGGAGGATTCGGAAAACGGAAGATTATCTGGTTGTAGCTGGCACTCCCTCAATATATAATAATGAAAGATTCAGAAGAAGGAATTTGTAGAGAGAAACATGTTGGAGTTATCCTGAAGTGCCAAAAAAGGCAAATAATTTTACTGTAAAGTTGCTTATATTATATGCTCTTTCACCTCATACAAATAGCAATTTCGACATCAGAGAGGTTATTGGAGAAGAGGGTTATGTAATTCAGGATGTTATTATTTTACCTGTTTGTGATGTGAATCCAACAACAAATAGAGTTGGCGATGCGTGTCGTTGGGGTTGGGAGGCGGAACTCACTATGAGTAGAAAAACATATCTGTGGTTCAAATTTGCGGTGGAGATATTCAAATCATTTAATTCCTATATAATGAAAGCAGATGATGATATATTTATGAGAGTTCCATTGTATTTGCAATATCTGGAGGTGCTTCCAAGAGAGAAATTAAATATGGGAAGGGAAATTGGATATCCTAAAGAATTTAGTGATGAAATTACATGGCATACCATAGGTTATGCATCCACACTATCACGGATCTGGTTATAGAAGTTGTCGATTATAAACCTTTGAAAAAGTCGTAAAGTCACCAATAAAATTCAGACACTT
Source organism: Trypanosoma brucei brucei TREU927 (assembly GCF_000002445.2). NCBI lineage: Eukaryota > Euglenozoa > Kinetoplastea > Trypanosomatida > Trypanosomatidae > Trypanosoma > Trypanosoma brucei. Next base: position 1,184,122 of record NC_005063.2, on the reverse strand, counting down.
TGAAGCATATATCGATTTTATAGCATTTAATGAAGACACAATGGTCGTAGAAGTTATAAGGAATAAATTGAAATTTGGGGGTTATTAACTGTGGATATGAAAAAATGCCGTTATGTGATGCATGCGAACAGGAGCTCTTCTTACGAAACTAATTTGACGACTGAAAAACTATCGTTTCCCATCATATAAGCGAATCAGACTATATAAACCTTTAAAACAGCCACAAATATGATTCTATGGTGAAGCCTCGGATTCAAAAGTCGTACAAAAAGTGACGAACGGTGTGTAGAATTTAAGTGCTAAAGTGTCCCTTCTTAAGTTCAGATAAGAGATAAAGTTTTATAAAAACACATAAACCATCAACTACTGATATCTGCATTAAGACAAAACCAATGTTGAAACTACGCCCCCGAAATAGTTACATCTTCTCCAACCATCTTTATGCAACTTCAAAAGGATGATGAAGGAAGTTTTTGCACTGTTGACGCCACTAGTTCTTCTGCTACCTCTTCAATTGAAAGCTTTCGAAAAAACCCAGAGTGTTTATGGTTGTAGTTTAAACTCATGCAACACAAGAATGGTGTAGACTAATATTTAGTGCCAAAACTAAGTCATGTTGAAATTATTACAATTGCAATGGGATGTTTGTATATCCATGTTAAAAGGCCTATATAGGTTATGGATATTTTTTGAGAGGAAGAATGCAAATGATGAGGATATTGTAATAACTGTGAATTGATCTGATGTTATTTTTACTGAACAGGTAAGAAGTATGAGAATGCTGTGGTATATTTTATTCATAACAACATCAAAATGTTACGCACTTCAGTTGGATTTGCTCATGAACTCAGATTACAAGGAGCATGTGGAAAGATGTTATTGGTTTTTAAATCCTCTTTACTCAGGAAAGGAAAAACTCAACCTAACTCATTTGCTAAAATGGTGGATAACTAAAAAACCCTACTTGAACAGTTGTGGTATAATAGCTAGTGTGGAAATTCAGAAAGTTTTAGAAAGCGTTTAATGAAATACTTAAAAAGAGCGATGGGTGGTGGTCTGAGCAGAGTAATTACAATCCCTTACTTATTTGTACCGCAATTGAAGAAGAAGCTGTTGGACAGAGATTTGTTTTGAAGAGAGGCATGATTGGATTGGATTATGAGGAGAGATTTTTTACTATTCCGCATAGTGGAGAAGTCGAAGAGGCCCCATTCATTCATTTTTTTTTTGGAAGCCAATTGCATGGAAATAAAAAGCTTAGTTGAATGTGAGAAATCTCATTTGGTATGCAGAATTGAAAAGAATATATTAAGCTAGGTTTGGCATAGTTCAAACTTATGCGGCAGATTGTGGAAAATGGGGTTTTCATTGGAGGGATTTGTGGTAATGCGTTTAATGAGACCGATTTGGCCGAAGATAAGAAGTTGTAAAACCTGTAATCCAGGCGTTTTTTACTACGGAAGTCGGAGACCAAGTAGATGAAAGCCTGGGAATGGCGGCCGGCCGTCACGGCAAAATCTACAATGGCTGTAGCGGCTGTGGAAAAGTTGGTAGAGATCCTGTAACTTACAAAAAACAGAAAAACCGGCAGAAAAAGCCAGAAAAAATATCGACTACTCTAACGCTTTTCTGAATAAGTAAAAGTCACAGCTCTATTTAGGCAAAGATGATGTCAGCTTCGATAGTTACAGTAACTGTGACGGTGGTTATTTCAGCGATTTCGCACACTCTAGGAGCCAACGTAGCCGCAGGAACAAACAGAGCAGCGCACGCAGCATTGTGTTCGCTAATTTCTGCGGCCAGCGGCGATCCCGTGTTGCTAACTCCAGAGCCAGACACCAGACAGGATGAAGCCGACTTGCAACTCATGAACATGTCGTTGGCGCCGGCAGAGTGGCGAGCCAAATTCCTGAAAGGCGATGGGACCGAGAAGACATTAGCCGAACAAAAAGCCGCCGACTCAGGCACACCCGCAGACTGGAGCGATAGATGGGAGGCGTGGGCATCTGCCGCATACGACCTACAAAAAGACAACAAAGCACAGCAACAAATAGCCGACGCTGGACTCAACTCATTACAAGACGACGCGGCAGCAATCGCTCAGGCAAGAATTCACGCCATCCTTAACATAATCGACCAGATCGCAGACCGAATAAAAGAAGCAAAACAGCAAGCACAAAGCGTTACAAAGCAGGAGATACAGGACAAGCTTCAAACAGCTCTAGCAGGCGACAAAACAACCCGAACAAAGTACAGCGACGACGGCGGGGCAAGCGGCGACATGATCCGAGCAGCAGGCTGTGCAGCAGGCGGCCCAGCAAAAGGCTCGGAGACGCTTTAAGGTGCCCTTCTGTGCATTTGCACGGGAGCCAGCAGAGAGCTGAAGGAAGCCTGCGTCTTCGGCCTAGAAACCACGCGGGACTGGTCCGGCGTGTCAGCCAGCACGATAGGGGCACATCTTACACAACTCAGGCAACAATGCGGCGGCATCAAGGCGACGCAAACTACGGCCGCCTCCCTAAGAACAGCTCTATTAGCCCTAAAACAACACATAGCAGTGAAGGGCAGTGACGGCTACCTCGGAGCCATAAGCTCCGGCACGCCTGGCTGCACGGGACAAAGCAACAGCTGGATATGCGTAAAATACGAGGGATATATAAGCAACGGACAAGATACGTTCAACACAATAAAATGGGCCAAACTAGTCAAAGAAGCGGCGGAAGATATGAAAAGACACGACACGGCAGTCAGAGACTGGCAGCAGCTAGCGGAAGCGCTTAAAGTGAAAAAAGCAGAAGCCTGGCAAGCAGCAGCGGAAGCCAAAGTACTAGCGACCACCAGAGCCGACAGACAAACACAGACCCCCAGCCAAGAGACACCCCCGAATCTTCAACACCAGGAAGCGGAAGAAAAATGCAATAAGATAGGCAAAGAAACAGATTGTTCAGCCAACCCAAAATGCGCATGGAACGGAGAACCGAAATCACCAAATAAAAGGTGCACATTGAGCGAGGAAGGCAAGCAAGCAGCAGAAAAAGAAGCAACAGGAAAAGGAGCAGAAGGGACTACTGCCTCAGATAGGTGTACAAAACATGGCACTGACAAAACCAAATGCGAAGCAGAAAACACAGCAGGCCAAACCCCCGTTTGTGGTTTCAGAAAGGGAAAAGATAATGACGAAGATAAGGATAAAGAAATGGGCCTTGATTCCAGTTTTCTCCTATATTCAAATTCGCTATGAGTATGGCTACTGTTTTTGTGGGCTTGCTTTTTTTAATTTATTACTTTAAGGAATTTTTCTCGATTTTCAGAAAATTATGAAATTTATAAAATTTTCTACTTCGAGAAAACTTTTCTAAAATTGATATATTTTGATATATTTTAACACGTTTTTAAAACCTTTGCGAGAACTAAAAATGTTATAGAACTAACAATTTTGAAAAATATCCATCATAGTGACATATGGATGGAAAGCTGAGGAGTAATATGGTATGGAAAATGAGTACCACTCTGATTTAGCATATTTGTATATTTTGTTTATTTTCTGGATATAAGTTAAATTTATAATATTGATAGAAATTATAACTTTAATAATAATGATGATAATAATGATAATGATAGAAAAGTTGTAATAAAGATATATAATAATATTATAAGCATGGTGATGCAGAACAGAAGCTTAGGCAAAATAGATGCACTTAAAGCAATTGAAAACGTCCTACGGATGTAACTGAGTAAGTTTGACTGTGAGTCAGAGAGTGAGCGGGAGAGACAGGGATATGGAATATTCGAAGTTTCAAACACAAATATGACTATGGGCATCATTGTATACCAGAAGATTTTAGTAGGGGACAATGAGCGGGGTACATAGGGAAATGTGCGTTCAAAATGAATTCGCTGCGTAATCTGAAGCATAGGAAGTAGTAGAGAGGCGGGAAAGAAAAATTAATGAAATTATAGAATACGCAACACCGCAGCACAGCAAAGGGACAAATAGCGCATTATTATGAACAGCATAAATCAATTATACCATGTATTTCATACATAAATAGATGCAGCAGCGGAGAAGGTGTCAACTGAGGTTTTTAATTTTACAGCGGATGTTGATGTTAAGCGGTAAGGGCCTTGGCCGAAGTTTTATAGAGTAAATGCTAGTGTTTTTTTTACTTGACAAATACAATGGATGGAATGGCGAGTGAATGATATAGATTATAAGGAAACCTTTTTAGTATACTGTAAATGAACATCAATTAGAATATGTAAACCCAAGACAAGCATCATGCCATATATTTATTGTTTTAAATTGTCGATAAGAATGAAGCCGTTACAATATGCACTTGCGTTTCTTGTAGGGACAGCATCTGCCTCTAAATAAGAAAAGACAGTAACCAGGCCAGAGGACAGTAGACTATAAATGCGAATTACCAGCCCGATACTAACAGCGATGACTCGAAGACTAGTTCCCTCAATGCTTATTTTTATAGCCCTCGTTTGCAGCGCTATGCGTTGCGAGGCAGTCGGCCCAGACGAAAGCAAAAACGCAGCAGAGTTAACAGCTCTGTTTGATCTCATTAAACTAACAGAAGCAGATATGAGTGCTCTAAGCTACGAGGAAATAGATACAAATGACCTCACCATAATAGAGGCCCTAAACATGACACTAGAAGATCCTAACTGGAGCAAACAATTCTCGGATGACGCTTCCAAACCAACTGATGAAACAGTCCCCTGCAAAGAAAAAGCGGCGACAGACCCATGCAAAAGCCACTGGAAAAAGTGGGAAACTGCAAAAGTGAAAGCAAAAGTGAAAGCAAAAGAGGACAAAATACGACCAAACAAGCTGAAACTCGAAGAAGCCAAGTTAACTTCGCCCTACGCGCGGGCAGCCTCGTTACAGGTTGCAAGCCTGCTGGAGGCAGCAGAGGAACTTAAAACAAGCTGGGAGAACAAACACAAAGCACATGTAAACGGTGTTAAAGCAGCCATAATCACCCTACTTAACAAAGCAGCGTATAACCTCGACCCCGTTCCGGCGCAAAGCAACCAGAAGTGCAACGTAAAAGTAGAAAGCAACCGGCAAACAACGTGCGCACTACCCAAAGCTGGGGAAGCGCTGTGCGGTGCGCTAGTCTGTATATGTGCCAAAGGGACAACTCAAAGCAAAGATATATGCGGCGACTCTTCAACGCCAGACCTCTCAGGCTGGAACTCAGGCGACGTGAAAACAGCATACAGAACTTACGAACCCATCTGCAAGAAATCAAACCAAGTAAAGCTAACAGCAGACGCGATAACGAGCAAACTAGCAGCACTAAAAAGCCTCTACAAGAACGGAGGCAGCGTTGGTGGAAGGGCTGTCATCCTAGGAACGAAAACAGACAACCACACCTGCAAAGACCACGCCGCCGCCGCATGCATAGACCTGACCAAAGCAACAGCATTAACAGGCGATGCGGCAGCGATAGAAATAGGGTGGGAACAAAAGCTACAGCAAGCGGCGGACAAGCTTAACGCAGCAGAAAAAGCCAAGCCTCACCGACATACGACACAGCGTCAAATAACGTCAATGCGAAGGCAAGTGGAAGCAATATTCAAACAAGTTGTCATCGCACCAGCAGGTACGCTAACAGCACCATCCCAACCGGGCATAGCAGCAGCGCAGCCGAGCACACCGACGACGGATCCGAGACTATGCGAAACGTTCAACGGCAATGAAAGCGGTTGCACAGCCGCAGAGTGCAATTATGATAAAGTCAAGAGTGAATGCAAACCGAAGGCTGTAGAGGGAACAACAGGAAAAGCAGGAACAGGAAAGGCAACAACAGAGAAATGCAAAGGGAAACTAGAACCCGAATGCAACAAGGCCCCTGAATGCAAATGGGAGAATTATTATTGAAAGGACTACAGGTTTCTAGTAAAAATAAGAAATTTTCTCTTTTTTCTGCAGCTTTTGTGAGTATGGTAGCATTTTAAGGATTATAAGAAATTTTGCTTATTTTTATGAAAATTTTTAAAATTTTAATTTTTGAGAGAATTTTACATATTTTAACACCTTTTTGTAAAAATGTATAAATTTTTAAGAAACGAAAAAAATATATATAATATGTATTTTTCGAATCTAAGTAAAATGTAAATGATATGATATGAGTATAAAGTAATATTGTGATAGGGTATTACAAATGGGTGGTATTAAAATTTTGTTTATTTTGTTTATTATATGAAATTAAAAGAAATGTGGAGTAGTTTATGATAATGATAGAAGAGTGTTGCGAGTGTGTGTATACTAATATAATAAGACTTATTTGATGCCTAACTAGACTGCCGAAATAAAAGCACTTAATAGTAGAAAAGGGAAAAAAGAGTGAGTTAGTGAGTATTAGAGTGTCAGATGAAATATGTGAAGTTTATACACAAGCGTTAAGATGGGAATGATCATACAGGATATGATGGAGGCGGAGATCAGTTGGAACAGAGTTCCGTTTAGAGTCAAAATGTATTCGTTTGAAATAACACAAGGAAGAAACAAATGGAGAAGATGGCAATGTACATAATTTCTATTATGCTGCCACAAAATCTTCGTTGGATGCATTATATCAATGGAAGGAATTGCCGTAGACATACAAGAACCCAAAACGGAAAACTCAGCTGATAAGTGGGTGAAATTGGTCGAAAAGTGTGTCTCTCAGAAGAATCAAAAAAGTTAAAAGGCGAAGCATGTAAAATAGAAACTGATTTGTCCATACAACCTCGAAAACAGTCATAAAATTAGCATCAAATTTACAAGTATTAGTAACAAGCGGAAGAATATCTAAAAATAGCGAAAAACAATCATCAATAAAACACCTATGAGTCACAAGATAGTGTAGAAACAGCGACTCTCAGTGTACCATTAAATCAGGCAAATACACAAAAGCAATAGGTGTAAACGTTGTCGTTTTTTAGAGTTTATCTACGCAAAGGTGTGAAAAATACACATTAAATTGTAAAATTAGTAAAAAAAATAAATAAGTTGGCTTATTAGACTGTGGCAGCAAATACATCACGTACCCAAAATCACCATAGGATACACAATTCTAGTGAATATTTAGTTCCATTTTGCAGATTTTTATTTTACGAAAATTTTTTAAAAAACAAGACCTGGAAGCAGCTAAATGGCGACGCTAATACATAAAGTGTGGAAATCAAAGCAAATGAGCCGTGCTTTAAAAATTGAAGCATTTTCTCCGTACTCGGACGAAGCACCGGAAAGATAGCAACCATGGAGATTGCAGAACGCAGAAACTTTAGCACCTAGTAAAACAAGCACTTCCACGCAAACAATCGGAGCAAAACGACAACAACAGAACAAACCTAACCGGTGAATCGGCAAATTTACTGATATTTGGCTGTTACCCTCTCAGAAGTTAGTATCAGACTTTACGTATGATGAGCAAACTAATCATGGTCATTGATTAGTTTGCTAACAACTCAACAAAACTCGATGCAAAACACAACAACCACAGGTGCGAAAATAAAAAACTAGAGGTGTACAACACAGTGACTTTTCAATAGTTAAAACCACTTAAAAATTTAAAAAATACCAAAAATAATAATTTTATTATTTTTGTTTCAAAAGGGTACACACCTTCAGCGGAAACGAAAGCGAAGCCATAGCCGCTATAAAAGCCGCAACATCACAAACCCCAACCGTTACTGATCTCTATTTCCGTCTGTCCTACTTCAGGTTCAACAAAAGGCAACGCCGACTCCAGTAACCCCAGTAGCAGGGAATGCCGATAACTCATGCCGTCTTTGCAATGGCAGCCGCCATAATAACGGACAATCAAGGAGCAGAACCTGTCATTGGTACAGGCGCCAACCGGCGGGAGTTCGGTGCCATGTGCAATGTGCTACGGTGGACCTCAACGACATTCACTAACGAAGCAGCTGACTTGGACGACGACGGGATTTACAACAGCATAACTGAGATAAACTTGACCCTCGCGGAGCCATCGTGGAGCGCAACATTCCTTCAAGAAGGACAGACAGACAAATGGCAGTTAACGCTACTACCTAAGCACGCATAAAATGCCGCTTTAAAAAAATGTGGGAACGCTGGGCACCAGCAGTCCAGAGAGTAGGCAGCGAAGACAACGTAGCTCAAAAACTTAAAACGCTCAAAGCGGATGACTTCAAAGCCGACGAACTGCAAGCACGCAGGCGAACAGTAGGAAAAATAGCAAGGAGGGCCACAACCTTGCACGAAAAACTAGGGGTTCAAAACAGAAAAGAAAGGAAGGTAACTCCGGATAAAATAAAGAACGGAATGTCCACGGCCTTTATAGGAAAAAAAGACGGGAAGTTATGGGTGAACCTTGTAGAAGCCGAGGTGATCTTCACTGGAGGGAACACAAATGCCAACAGGGCAACCGGCTGCAAAAACACCAACGTAGCCAATAACACAGGGAAAAATCTAGTGGCCGTAGCTCTTTGTGTATGTGCCAACAGGACAACGGGAAGTGCTGTGCAAGACACATGCTGGTCCGAAACGGCGGCGACTGTGGCATATCCGACAAGTGCGGGGAAAGTTCCAACGAAGATACAAGACCTAATCAAAATGTGTAGCGCCCAGCAACCAACAAAGCTGACAGCAGCGGCCGTAGAGCAAGCACTAACCACAATAGCGTCGTCAGTTACAATCACGGCGACAGGCGCGTACATTGGAGAATTCCTTGCAACAGGTTGTAAAGGGGCACAAGACAGTAGTGTATGCTTCTGGTATAGCACGCTGAAACAACGACAAAAACAGATTTGAACGTAATACCGTAGTACAAAGAGCTTGCAGACCTCGCCTCTGAACTTGCTTCAGATGAAGCTCTAGACTCAGCAGGTGACCCAATAGTAGCGGAATCAGCAGCGTTGAAGATCGAAGCACGAGTGAGTTCGAAGCAGTGAATTGCCATCAGAGACAACAAAAACCGTAGTAGCAGCAAAAAATAATGCAGCTATTGCAACAGCGGCAGCATCGACCAACCGGCAAGCCTCAACACAGACTGGAAAGAAAAATGATCGACGTGGACGGCTGCAGCTATGGCTGCCAACACCAAAGGGGCCGCAGAAAAAATAAAGAAATATCACGTACTAGACGCAGCCGACGCGAGTCAACTACGAGAAACTAGTGTCGACGTCAGCCAAATGGAAGATGCAGCATTCGACGTCTACTCAGCGGCGGCAAACAAAGAAGAGATCAAAACAGAAGAAGCCATGATAAAAGAGCTGAGAGAAGCACTAACAGACAACGAACCCGTTGACAGCGCAAAGGAATTCACAAGCACGGCAAAAAAATACGACGCTGCGTGTAACAGCGGAGCAACAGCAGCAGTGAAAACAACACTCGGTACTCTGTTCTGCTTCTGTGTAGTACCAAACACACAAACCAACAAACTATGTATTGCAGAGTACACCCATCCCACCTGGTCGGCCAGAAATGAACCACAGGTAGCCACTTACAACATACTACGAAAAATGCGGCTGCAAAGAACCACCAATACTATCACAAATCACAAACTCACGGCGGCGGTGGAGAACATCGAAAACAAGCTGACATCCACTTCGACGACCGCCATGCTAGGCGAAGCGACGGCCACATGTGACGCATCAAATACCGGTGCGTGCATAAAGTACCAAAACGCAGCGACCGGGGACGTCGTGGAATTTAACAAAATACCCTAGTTGGTAAAAATAAAAACGATAGCGCAGTGGCTGAAGCAGAGAGAGCGGCAAAAAGCAGCTAACAAGCTAGCAACGGATGAATTCGAACGGCTAAAAATACTAGTGTCTAAGATAGAAACTCACGCAAACCGAAGGCCCAAAGCGGCCCACGCACATGCCCCAGCTAGCACAACAAACACAGCTAACTCCAAGCCGCAGCAAGAAACAGACTGCACAACAATAACAACCCCAGATGAATGTAAACCAGACGCGGGCTGCAAATATAACTCTACAACTAACAAATGCGAAAAAGATCCAAAAAATCGGTTGTGCAAGCAACCCAAGAAACCGGAGGGTCATCAACCGCAAGTGGGTGTGCAAGACACCAAACCAAAGGGACTTGTGAGAATGAAAAAACAGATGAAAAACAAAATTGTGCCTTCAGAAAGGGTAAAGAGGGTGAGACCGAATCCGAAAAAGAAATGTGCAGAAATGGTAGTTTTCTAGTAAACAAACAACTGGCTCCAATTTCTTTCGCTTTTATCGGCTTTGTAGAATTTTAGAATTTAAAGGATTTTTGTTCAATTTTATAAAAACTATGAAAATTTCCCTGGTGAAGCCGGTCACCTCATCGTTGCGCCAGGGTCTAGTACTCTATCCAGAAAGAAGCCAAGTGCCCTCATTAAACCCAGTCCGACGGGAATGTGGCGGTAAAGAGGCTTTCGGCGATCAGAGAAGGAGCAAACAGCAGAATCGGCACTCTGGGGTGAAAAAATATATTAGACTGCTCCTCTGCACGTGCAAGCGTGCTTTGCTACATGTGAAGCGAAACATGCTGCTTATTAACTGGACGTTGAGAAGAATCCTCTTCCCATGATTCAAGGAGTCAAGTGGAACACTGGGGTGTAACCTCAAGTAAAACGACTTGCCTTGGAGAGGCGGCTTCAAGAGGATTATGTGGTCTTCTGCCTATTGCAGGATAGGAGCGTGGCCCCGGTGGAATCTACTGTGCTTAAAATAGTGGATACCAGCATGTAGGTTTAGAAAAAACAGCACATAGGGGTTGCGTTTTAATTTTAGTGAAAGATAGAGTGGGAGTAGAACTGTGTCACTTGGCAAGCGAGTCCCAGAAAGAGTCACAGCAACGCTACAATTTTCGGCTGATGTGAATTTGACGGTTGTTTCAGCTTATTTTCCTAGAAAATCGATGGTTTCCAAAACAGCGTTGGAACAATCAGCGGTAGAAAACGGTCCTCTTGTAGTAGGGGCAGATTTCAACTCACATCATGAGTTATGGAACCCACTGCAGAATAATGACAGCAAAGGGGCATGCATTGTTTATTGGTGTATCGAAAACGATACTAAGATAGCAAACACCAGAAAAGAAACCCGTCGTCAGGCGGGAACGGCTGTATTGTCTTAAACAGACATCGCAATGCACAGACTGTGAAGTATTAAATTGGAGAATTACACTGAGTCCTGATAGCGACCATTTTTGAATCACTTTTGGCGCTTTTGTGAGTGATGGTGCAGAGGTGATTGCACCCTCAAAGCCTGGCCAGGGCTTTACACGCGTGGAATAAAGTGGGTTTTAAAAAAATCCGAAAAGTTATTGTTACGTTCTTTTCAACAAGAATGAAGAAATAACTAAAGGGTGCGGATGCGCTAAATGAAGCCATCAAGAGAGGCATAAAACAAGCAGCCACGAAAACCATACAGAAAGGTAAGGGTATAGAACCGCCTTTATAGACGAAGGAATTGACAAAAATAGGTAAGCAGATAATGAAGTGTCTGGACGAAAGCATGAGAGATGCACCGGGTAGATGAAGAAGAAGAAAAGTACTTGCGGACACGACCCTTTAAGGATAGAAAGAAAATGTCTCCAAATTGGAAGTCACAAATCCCCCCAGCTGGAATATCGTAACGTCTATTTACGCCACACGTCTGCTTACATTAGCAGTAGTGGTAGTGAATGGACATCCATTGACTAAGCGCCAGCAGGCACACAAGCTTGCAACAATGTACATGGAGCGGTCAACAAAGGCACTAGGAGGACCGAACATGCAAATTCCGATCACCAGGAAAAGGACTTTCACACCAACTACAGAAGCCGAACTGGAAACTGCAGTAAAAGAGCTCTCCTCTGTAACTGCTTCGGAATACTACGAAATTCATTGCGAAGAATTCAGACAGCTTGGAACGATTGGTCAAAGAGCTGTTGAGACTATTTAACTGCAGTGTGAAAAACAGTTAACTTCCGAAAAAATGGAAACCTTTTATAATTATTCCGCTGCTAAAGCATAATAAACTTGTGACAAAAATGGCGTCATTCAAACCAGTGACACTACAACAAGCTGTAACAGAGAGAGTAACAGGAGAAAAAAGAAGCAGCAGTATTTATTGATCATGCTAGATTATTTGACTCTGTAGATCACCGATATACAAACAAGGCACTACACGAATTCGGAATGAAGTTGCACCTGTTTGCCTGGATAGCGCGGCTTTTATAAAGTAAGGACTGCACGAGTAAGAATCGACAACACGAAGTCAGAAAAAATACAGCTGAAATGCGGCGTCCCCAACAGTTAGTGCTAGGCCTACTACTGTTTAATGTAGCAGTAGCCCATGCTCGCTAAGTTCAATAATTAAAATGATTCCAGGATTGGCGTATGGATTGTTTGCTGATTACCTCACAATAATGTGCTCATCCAAAATATTCGAGAGATCAGGAAAACAGTACAGATAGGACTTAATTGTACAGAGAAGTTGCCAGCGTTGCACTTCATGGAGATGTCAGTGATAAAGGGGAGTATACGCTATTTGTATCAAGGGACACAAACCGGATAAGACTAAAAGTAGGGGGAAGCTTTAAAGGAAAATAGAACGCTAAAGTTACTGGGATTGACAATACAGCCACATAAAGGACGAAGTAAGCAAACATCCACACTTCCTACAAACAGCAGAAAACATGTGACTAATGAAGCTTAGGGCAGTTGACATCGCCCCTGTAGAGAAATAATAAGAGCATTCTGTTTGGCTCTTGTTCAGGCGAAGTTTAGCTATAGTATATTGTCATCGCGGTTTAATGCATCGCCATCGGATAGAGAAAAGCTGTAAAAACAGAATGCTAATGCTGCTAACATTGTGGCAAGCATACCGAAATCAGAAAACCGAACATATTCTCTTTTAGAGGCTTGTTTAAAGCCACTGAGCAACGAAGTGGCGTACCGTAGAGTAACGGGGTACTACCTGAGATTGAAAGTCGGGAGCGCAAAGTATGCTGACGCGGAAGATAATATGTTCCAACAAGAACATCCAGTTCACATAAAAATGGTCAGGGTAAGTCATATATGCGGCGAAACAGATAAACCAGGAAAACCACAAGATGAGACCCTATTGCAAATTGCGAAGACAGTATATTTTAACATCAAACCATCAGGAGTCTAAAAGCTAACGCAAAAGACAAAGTTAAGAAAGTAAAAACAGTGAAACTGGTACAGTGTTTTAAAAACTATGACTGTTGTATGCGGGCAGATGGGTCGGCGGTATTAGATGTCTGCTTAGGTGCAGGAACGATAATGTCACACCTACATGGAAAAATTAAGAGAGTACATATGGGTGCTGGATCGTTGGCCTGCAACTATAGGATGGAAAGTGTAGCAATAGAGGCAGGTCTCAAACGGCTCGTAAAGATAATCGAGGTAAATGAAAATCACAAAAACAAAAGTATCTATATTCACAGACTTATTGTCGCTCTTAATGACGCTTAAACCCGGACTTGCGGCAGTAACAAAGGCAATACTGAAACGAATGTGGAAACTAATTCTGCATATTGTGAAGCTAAGAGTAGCGGTCAACTTCCAGTTTGTATTCTCACTGCAGGGTCCCAATAAATGAAACAGTTGACAAAGAAGCAGAGAAAGACGATAAAATGCTAAGGGCATATCCAGCATGGATCACGGACATAGTCACATGTATAGAAAGGCAAATCCATCGAGAAGGGGACAATGAATTCGAAGAGGTCCAAACATCACAAACAAATCGCAGTGCTCTACTCAACCATATTAGACCTACGCAGAAAATATCCAAAATGGACAGGATGGAAAAATCATTACTAGCGCAATTTGAAAAGGGTCTCTAAACAATTCGGATGGCTACGTTGTGTACTGACAAAAACAATGGAGCAGTCTGAGTGTAGATAGCGTCGTGGTGACTATGTGGAACTGGAGCCAGCTGTGAATGGGAAAGCGAGAAGTACACAGAACGATAATACGGAAACACAGTCATCACAGGTAACGGTAAGACAAAATGAGCCCATAATATCCCCGTTGTGCAACGTGGTGCGCGCACGTCGTCAAACTAGAGCAGTTTGCCTGATAAACACGGTTCAGAAAACGAAAGAGCACTGGAAATGACAAAGATTGCAAAATTGGCAGTTAAGGCATATAAAGGTAACTAAGACTGCCATGTTTGTGAAATGAATTTTGGGAGAAGTGGTTTACTAGTGGAGCACATGGTCACACATACAAGTAAATGATATCGCAGGTTGGGAATCAACAGAAAAGGAGCATAAAAGAAGAGGCAGATGAGGAAAAAGAAAAGCTAGGGTGTCGATGGTTCCATATGAAATATGTGTTTTATGAATGATTAAAAAGGCATATGCTAACAAAACATCCTGAATAGCAGCAAACAGAAGACGAAAAATGAGAATCAACCGGCAGAGCATAGCATAGAGGAAACGGATTGTAAAAAGGACAAACTTGAGTATCAAAGGCGTAAAATAATTCTAAAGAGTAAAACTTAACTGACCAGACACAAATGCATTCCAAAGTCAGACAATACTACAGGAGACTTCAAAGAGAAAGAAAGGCCACTTAAAGAAAAATGCTCCATGTGTGGAAAGAAGTACCATTAGAGTTGACTTCTTTGTCATATGCGTGAAAAAAACAAGACACAATGAGTCTTTGAGTTCAAGGTAGCAAATAAAACATTCAAGAGCCAGGAAAGGATCCTTGTAAGATCATTTAGTGAGAAAAAAGGCATTTCAAGAGGCAGGGGAAACAATTGATTGGAAAAGACCGAGAAAAGGCCAAAAATATGGAGGCACACAGTACTAGAAGAAGGAATAAATTTTGTGTGTGCAAGGTGTGATAGTGCATACAAGACACAACACTCACTGGTGTGGCACACACGAACCTACCATAAGGTGCCACAACTGTTAAAAGGAAGAAGAAAGATGAATTGGTAATAATAACTCCTACAATGCAGGAAACGACCCAACGCCCGTACTGCCCAATGAGGTGCACACAGAAGCAGTACCGGACAAGGCATCTTCAAGAGAGACACGGTAAGCCGAAGAAGGAAGCAGTGTAAAACTTGCTGAAGGTCAAATGTGAGGAGTCACCAACCCATCCACTGGTGTGCCCGATATTACTTCCACTAAGGAAAAAAAAGGTATAGAGAGCCTGAATAAAAAAAATATATAACAGTGGCAGCTGGCCCAATTCCTAATGGGTATCTTTAAAATAAGTGGCCACAATGAACCCACTCTATCCTCTTACAAAAGGAAATACAATCAAGAAATAAAAGGGAGAAGATCGCCAGAAAAGCTGAATATCCCATCCCCATCTTCCCAGCCGTTGGTATTACAGACATTCCATAATATGGAGGGGAGAAAACGCCATTTCGAAAAATTTTCCCTAGTAGAGACAAAAAAGGAACAGTTTCAATGGAGGAAGCGGGGACTGATTCATGGCTATTTAAACATCTTCCAAAGATATGCAGAGTATAGAAAGTAGCAGAGCAGCTAGTGGAGCACGTGCAGGATAAATGTACAATGAAAAAACTGCGCATACTCCAACTCCATTTTTCCCCTCCTGTCTAAGTCATCATTTGAATAACATTCCTCGTTTTATCCCTCTCCCAGTCACTTTCTCACCTCCATTGCATCCTTGGCGTCGTGTTAAGTGTCTCTGTTTTGCTTCCGGTCGTTCTGCACCACCACTTTTACCATAATGTTAGTATGTACACTTACATGACACGCTCACTATTACTACACTGCTATTAGCATCATAACCTTAAACTACTCTTAATATCTATTACAAAAAAAATAAACCAAAATAGCAAGTTTTCATAATCACACTCATTTTTCACACCCCTATCGCTCTACCACGTTATACCCACAAGTCAAAAATATTTGAAAACATTTAAACATTTTCAAAGGTAAACATCAAATTAATTGAATAAACCATAATTGAAAAAATCTTTCTCGCACCCATTTTCAACACTCCACCAATATACCACTTTACATTCAAAGATCAAATTTACACAACAAAAAAGATCTCTTTAAGTCTCCTCATGTTTGCAAAAAGCTTTGAAATACAAACGCACATTTAAGAATTGTATAAAATATTTTCAAAATGGATGTAAAATATATACAAGTTATTTCAACAAAGATACGGTTTCGTATAATAATATATTTCCATAAAAATGCAAATTCTACTACATTAAGATATTCCAATAAATTTTTATGCTAGAAGAAAAAATGCCATGAACAGAGAAATACTCATCAAAGCAGAAATGCCAGCTGCGCCGTCACAAGTTTCCTCTTCCGATGCGCAGTCGTCTTTACAACCTTCCTGCTGTATTCCTTTGGAATTTTCTCCTTGTTGTGCCATCATCCACTGAAGTGCTTTAGGCCATTTCCGCATTTAAGTTTCGTTCGGTTTCTCCGGGTCTTTCCTTGCACCTGACTTGCACTCCTCTTGGCCCTCACCTCCGCAGACCGGGCCTTTGATTTCGCTCTCGTCTGTCTTTGGTTGCTTTGCCTGTGTTGTCGCTCTTTGACTTTTTAGATAGATGAGCACCTTGTGTGCGTTTTCGTTTTTAGCTGCATCAAGAAATGTCTCAGTTACGAATCCTGAGTCAGTGTGGTACGTCACGTTCTTTGTCTTCAGAATTGTTATGAAGTCTCTTGTGAAGTGTTGCTTGTCCCATCCGTAAAGGTTTCTTAGTTGAAACTCGATTTCGCCGTCGCTAGGTGCTTTACCGGTTGCTGCATGAATGAAGCTTCTGAACGCCACTCGGACTGCAGTTGTGTTTGCTAACATGGCAGGCGTTATAGTGGATATGTTTATGATCTGAGGATCAGGTTTTTTCATGTAGTTGCATATTTTGTTTATCAGCAGGTCGTTATCCTTCTCTGATTTCTTCGTGGCGTCTTTTAGTTCGACGCAACTTGTACTCGAATTGTTGCCATCAAATATATTTATCGGTGCTACGGTGCTGCTACTGTCATTTTCTTTCGTTGATGCTACGAATTTGGCATAATATCCACTGACTGATACGGCCTTGCAGCCATCGGCTTGCACTTCCGTTTTCACCACCGCCATTCCTTGTACGTCAACTGAGTGCTCTAACGCCAGAGGTCTTAGTTTTCTGCCATGTACCAGTTTGATGTGTGTAGCTGTCCTTAAATTTACGGCAATTGATTCTGGATGGTTAGCATCACTGCCTTGTCGCCCGCAATCCCCTTCGTCGCTTAAAGTCGGCGTTTCCTTGTGTGAACATGATGAGATGACGCCTTGTTGTTTAGTTACTTGTCCCGCTCCTGACTGTCCCTTTACTCGCATCGCTTGTAACGTCTACGTTAGCGCTGATCTCCTGTACAGCAACTTCGCAGTTGCCCCTGCTGCTTTGTGTTTCCAATTGCGGACCCACCTTGCTGTCGCCGCTACGTTGGAAATGTATGTGGCAAGGGCGTATGTCGTGGCCCCTTTCTCTGTTTGGTTTTTAGCTGCGGCAACAAGATCCCATGCCTCTGCATAAATTTGTATGGTGGATATTTCGCGCTCCCGCTTTTCTGCCTCCACTACGATGTGATTTGCCAGATGGGCTGTGTACTTGGCCTCTGTACAGAGGTTTATGACTTTGTTAGAAAATGGCTCCGTTACTGCCTTCGACTTGCGGCACGTCGACAACATCACAACACACGCACAGCTGCTGCCACGGGTGCTCTAAAAACTCCTCACGTAGCCCATTAACCTTGCATCCCCATCTTCGCCCTTCTCCATAGTGCTGTGTCTTTGTGACCTCAACTTCCTTGTTGATGATTGTTACATCTTAGTTTGTTATTTGTAGGTAAAACATTAAATATAAGGGTTCTCCAGTAGATGGTAGTTGCCCCAAAAATAACATCAACAGCAAGAACAAAATTTTTTTTCGCGATCACTTGAAAAATTGAAGTAACTACAAAACAATACTCATATTGGCATTCCTCAACGCAGCTAGATATAATTCACCTTATACTTTCCTATATCTCAAATTTATCAGAGAGGTAATCATTTGTGGAATCAACACCTACACCATTCAGACGGCCATTACTGCCTTCTCACCTATTGGATGTGGTGTACCTGCGTTCTTCTTCAACAAACCTTCCACTTATCATGTTGTATATCCGACCAAACAATCCAGTGGGGACTTCCCTCATCCCATTGCTCCCCCTAAACTTTCTTCCAACGTAAGTTACGCGACATTTGATCGTCTCGGGAAGTATATAATCAAAACCTTGAGCAGCAACCTCTTGCCGAGTATAATCACATCTGACACTTCCTTAGAGCCATCTATCACCTTCACACCTGACACAGCACCTGTGCAGCCCTTCACTGGCTTATGTATCCCTCTTCCTTCCCTGGAAGACCTTGCTATTCCAATGTACAGATATCCCAACACTAGCATGCGCCATGCCACCTCAAGACGCAGAAGTTCTCCTTGTGCAATATGGAAGTTGTCCCTGAGGTATCTAAACCACATGGCCACCGCAGGTCTGTCCTGCTGAAAAAAACTCTTGGTATTTCTTCAGTACAAGAAAAAGTGTTGAGTCGCCATTCTACTCATCATCCCTCTTTTCAATAACAACGCTACTCCACGGATACACAAAGGAACACAATTACGCGAGCAGAAGAGCAAAATGATACTTCCTTCCATACAGGAAAGCCGACGACATCATCGTGATCACTCTCCACAGTGGTCGGTAAGTGACTGGTTGTCTCAAGCTCTGAAAGCAAAATACACACAACTATGCAATGAGCCTTCTACAGCAGCAAAGGTGATTAGATTGTGATACACTGATAAAATGATCAAAACCGTCAGGAGTGACTTTGCTTTCTTTAGGTGTTGTGAGCAGTATTTCATCTGCATTTGCATATAATAACACACCTTCCTTTACTTCCTGTTCTACACGCCCATCGTACACGATTGGTTTGACGCTCCCTCAGAACAAATCTGGTCATCATACATTACACAGTGGGGGATGGGTCGTGAGTCCTGCTTCCAAAAACTTAGCAAAGCTTGAGCACACTGCCTCCCCAGACTGTATCAGTTCCAGAGAGAAAAAAAAGAATAGCACGAAAGGTTAAGGCACAAAGAGATCTACAACTAATTCACCTCCCGTGCCCACTGTGCTTTAAAACCTCTGTGACACTGTAGTGAAACATACGTCCCATGCTGACACATGTCCTCATTACTGCTGTCGATACGTTAGTATATGTGGTTTTCACCTCAAGGGCTGCCACTGCGAATAGGTGGCCTTAACCACTTCGTAGCAAAATTAGCTCTCCAAAGTGTGAAATATTCACTTTCTTACAGAGCCGCAACCGTGAAAACAACTGGCAAGTTTTACATTTTTCATGGCATATTTTGAGAGGGTGTAAAGGGTTAAAGAGCTATGACATCTTTTTCAAGCTTTATAATGATGCCTTTTTTAAAAAAAAGTAAAGAAACTTATAGAAAGAGATGCTGCAGTGACAATCATAAAAAATATCAGATTGCTTTGAGTGACATTAACAGCATAAACTACATCGCTCGGAATGATCACAGTGAAACACCACAAAAAGGTAAGAAACGTTACGTATAAATCAAGGTTACTTGAATGGCACATTCGCCTTCTAAACACTGTGCATTACTAACCTATGTTCGCATAATGCTTTACACTAACCACACACCGATTCGGCGGGTCGACAGCAACTAAATATCATACGTATATTTGCAGAAAAACTCGGCGCTTAATCACACAGCAGAATGCAATACGTCCCAAACGAAACGGTTCACCCACTGCAATGGTACAATCTCACTTTTCCCACACACATCACTATTATTATTAAACTTAAACTTGGCTATAATACGATACCATTGACATATTCTGAGTTAAGCATCACGCAGCTGTCTTTGATGAAGGAACATTCACTGTCACATCCACTCATGCTCCACGTAACGAGCTATTGAACATAACGGTTGGCGATACCAGAAGCAGCGTTTATGTGTGAGAATTCATTTATGTTTGAGTATGGCGTATCGATTGTTGTTATCAATAGATACAATATTCAGCATCACAAAAGAATGCCCTAACTCTAACCGCATTAATCATCATTAGGTATTCCTCAGATCCAAACATTAGGGAAGCACATCAGATGAGAAAGAAAAATACTGGGTTCTAAAATATGCATACCACTCACTTTTCTTTGTCCGCAACACATCAACGTGGGCAGTTCTCCTATTTCATTTTCCTCCAATTAAAACTAACTTATGGATAATTCCGTTGATTTTATCAACGATTCAACATGATCATCACTTAAACAGAGAAATTTCCCTTCTGAGTAATTCAAAAATTAGTCAACACTGCCATTGCCGCCTGTGGCAGAAAAAAAAACACCACCTACCATACAATCCGCTGAAAGCTATCACTGCCAACAAATCGCATATCATCGTACCAACATCGACAAGTTTTGCCCACGGTAAGCATTAGCCATATGCATGAGCTCTAGAGTTTCATTCCACACATCAAGCTCTAGTGACATCTAAAAATATGTATCCCAACTCAACACTCAAGGGTTGCGCATTTCAACTCAAGGTTGGAGAGACGTATCAATCCGCTCAACGCGTTCAAAACTTTCAGAACTTTTTTGTGTGTAGTGATTACATGAGCGTACATCTCTGTGTTGAGGTATATTGCTACTCACATATAACATTTCTTAATACCACATTTTCCAGTAAATATAACTTACTCCTTATGGAAACACAGTAACCACTGCTATGGTACGTACTTGTTTCCTCTAGAATCATTGAATGTAGAGAATTTGTCATGAAACACAGTAACAATCGATTACGCCACCATCACTACTTCCTTCCCCCTTTTTACGCCATTCATATTTATTTTTCGCTTTCAATTTAACATCACTGTATCATTACTGCAGTACTACACTAGTTCTTGGACTGTTGGCCACGTTGGGAAAATGGCAAGAGTTATTTTATGCCTCACAACCTCATCAATGTGAGGTTTAAAAATTACATACCGCACATTATTTATTTTTTTTATCCTTACGACGAGTTCCCATGCACCGCTGTATCACTTCAGAGAATCACAAATACCTCACAAATCACATTCTCTCTAGCATAATCCGTCATTAGTATAAGAGACATGATAATTACACACCCTTCAAACTATCAAATCATTCCTATAAATTAATTTCTTATTTCTCATCTTTTGCCCTACTAGTAGTCATATTAATTATTGCTAATAGACTAATAGCTTAGCTTATAGTGATTATGAAGGAAGAAACAAAAACGATAATTTGGTTGCTAGTTTACTTATATTACTTTTAAAAATGTTACAACGCTCCATCCTCAAGCATTCATAAAGCATGAGCTATTCCACAAATAAGCATTACAATAAAAAGCTTGTTCCGTGATAGCTTCGAAGATGAATTGCTCTATTACCATGTTGTGAATGACTTCCTATTACATGATTCATCATTTCCCTTTTGATACTCAATAATATTACAATATGTGAAAGTGGAAATGCAATTTATAAGTTATGCATTTCACTTCATTTATATAAAGGATTCCAGTCTCTGCACATTTTTAAGCAAAGAAGAGGAATGAAACCCTCACATGCAAGCAGCTGTCAAATCATTTATTAAAGATATTAGACTAAGAAAACACACATTATCTAAAAAATAACACAAAAGTTACACAGCAACTACTTGACTATTTCACAACACAAAAGTACAATAAGCCTCACAAGGTATTAGCATGGCAATATTTGGATACATCTTTAGTATAAGACATTATAAAGTTAAACACACGCGTTCACGCATATATCATCTGCTTGGAAATAAACTCATGTGTCTAATACACAAATGAACATAACGTTGCTTCAGCTTAATTTATATACCTTCCTGAAAGTAAAACAGTGACAAGTAAACAATATAAGAAAATAGAAAAGAAAAGATATAATTGGATAATCTAAACATATTGCTGAACATGTCAAATACGTACACACAAACACACATACACATAAACAGACAAACATATACAGATATACATTAAACAAAAAAATTACTTTAATCATTTGCCTCTAGACATTTATGAGAAAACGTCACGGAGTAAACTCCCACACTGTTATCTACAGGCGTACACATATGGGAAAACATAAGCAGGTGTGTGGTATACAACCAAAGGCAAGTAAACAATAATAGAAGCAAATCCACACAACACTCCTCACTTACACACATATCCGTAACACCATAGCACGGTCATGGGAATAAAAAGAAAGAAATGAAAGGAAGTAAAAGTAATCAAGAAACAGAAACAGTGAAAAGTAAAGAAAAAGTAAAATCAAATTTTCCCTTAAAATATTGTATTGTTGATTTCATTTTATTTATTACTATCCTCTCTCTTGTTTACTTACTTTTTTAGTTATTTTCTCTGAAAAAGAAAGGGAATAGTGAGATAGGCAAGAGGGGATGAGTTGAAAATTGTAATTATCACTTCCTGCTGGCTTCACTATTTTTATTATTGTAACTAATACAATTTTTTTTGTGCAGAAAGAACACATATTATAAATATGTATATGTGTTTTATTTAATATTTTTTTTGTAGTTCATTCAGCTTTCTACCTTTTGTATATTTTATTCTCATCTCTTTGCTGATTTTTGTTTTTTAAAAAGAGGAAATTAGTTCAAGATGGAACAAAAATTAAATTTAAATCAATGAATGGAAATGCATCATCATTTCCTTCTTTTAAAATTACAAAAGCTAAACAAATTGTTGAAGCAAATTATGTTATTTGTAGGGAGTCAATGAAAACATGATGAAAGTTTAATAATAATAACTACACAACTCCAACAAACCGTCATTTTTCTTCCTTCACAGAATTCCCCAGAAGACGGAGAATTTATGTCTGGAAACACTGTGCGAAAGACAAAAGATAATCATACACGTATATACACGTTTACTACAGTCCCCCCTCCAAACAGCTTAAATTGTACACGCATACGCTTGCTTCCTTTTACATGTCATCTAATTCATTATCTGGCATTTCTCCTTATTTTTTAACTTATATATCTTCTCTTCAAACCCTTATTTGTTGCATTATTCAAACCACTCCTAGCTGATACCAGCATGGGGTTCATTTTTCATTTTATTAAAAGATCGACATTAAATGGTTTATTTACAATTTTTGAGCATTTATTTAGGAAGTCCCTCCTTAACAGCCAATGCAAACATAGCACCAACAAAAAGTCCCATAAGAAGAGCCACATTAATGCAAATAGCAGCAAGAGAGCGTTGACCCGCTGTGGTGAGGGATCCCGTACGTGGTCCATAGATCATTGAAAGGCCACCAAAGTAACCATTCGTAAGACCCCAAAGGAGAGAAACAATATAAGGAAGCCATACACCGGTAACGGTTCCTGCAGCACATAGCGAAAGTGGAATTATCAGCAACGCACGTGCAAATGAACCAATCATAACCATGCGCGGAGACACATGCAATTGCTTGAACTGCAGCACCAGACGAGACAAGAAATCACCCAAGTTGAACATGGCAACGACAACAGTAAAGTACCAACCACTAGTATCGCCTGTCTTCGCCGCTATAAATACACCAGGGAACACCAGAAGTGTCGCAAAGAACACAAAGAAGCAAGCGACCAACATAGGCCAAATGCGTTTCACCACAACCATAACACTCGCATCAAGCATTTGCTGAGCGTTGGTAGTGCCTTCAACCTGATCTGTATCCCTCATATCATCTGGATCAATATCAGCATTCAATACATTCTTATTCTCTTTTTCATCAGGATATCTATTCTCGTCTGCTGGCCCTGTTCCCTTTGCATCAAATTCACCATCTGCGCGATCACCAGTTACTCCATCCTTCCTCGCAGCATACCTAAATTCTGCAGCATATTTAATGGCATATGGGTTTTTCCTCAGAAGGACAAGAAGCACGCATGCAACCACCTGAAGAAGCATGACTAATCCAAAGTATATTTGGGATTGGGTATTTTTACTTGTAAAACTGCTGTCCATCGATGCTTGTATAACAATAGCCAAAAATGAGGTCATCAGTCCGGATATGGCAAGTCCCCACACGATGGCACCATAGAATTTAGTCGGAAAAGGTCCCGCAAGTGCAGCATTGCTGGAGTCACAAAGTGTTTTGGAAATACCACCAACAAAAGCAACCATCATCATAGTTGCAATTGCACCATTTTCACTTCCTCCAACAGCAGGGATCACTAAAATAACGATGATTTCTACCATGGGAATAGTGAGTCCAAAGATGAGACGCCAACTAATAGGAATGCGTCGGCCCAATGGTGTTAGCATAAAAGCCTCCAAAACCACTTGCATCGTAAACACAACAACATTATAATACGTGAACATGTGCTTCCAGAACGATTCATTCTCAGGTTCGGCTTTTTCCTGCTTTTTAACAAACTTATAATACTCTGAAAAAAAATTATAATTGGAGTAAATGGCATTCGTCACATTCATCACCGACATCCCAAAAAAGATGAAGGTGAGATAGACAAAAAATTCAGCTGTCGACTCGAAACCAAGCATTGCCATCTTTTTGAATTACTTGAAATAGTGATATAATAAGCTTGTCTATATAACAAAAAGAAAAACATATATGAAATGAAAGAAAAGAAAAGCAAAGTGAAAAATATGAAGGGAAAAACAAATTCAGGGACTCAAATTATCAAGAAATAGAATTGTGTCATTATAACTTTTTAGTAATTACAAAATTAGTGGTACCTTTGTTTAAATACGCACACTACTACAACTACAATAAATATAAAATTGTGTATAAATTATTAACATTATCTGAATAACTACTTGCAATTTGAATCCTTTTACAATAACATTCCTTTCGAATTAATTTCCTTTAAGGAAGTTAATATTAATAATAACAATGCTGCATTTGAATGCTAACACAAATCAACTTATCATATCACAATATAAATGCAATGGATATGAAAGGAAAAAAAAAGAGTTAGAGTATTGAGTAATATCAGGCGTCTCTAAATTGTTTCAAATATCATCATATGATACTGATATGAGTCCTCCCTTAATTCACATGATTTGAGTAATAGCAAAATGCTAAACTTAAAAACAAGAGTCATGAAGAACTTTTAAAAATGAAACAATTATTGCAGTTTCCTTTTCTAATAATAGAACTAATGAACCCACGCGCGCGCACTCAAAGCATACCAAATAAAAATGATTTATTACACAGCCGTTTTCTTACCTTACCAACATTACTCAGATATAATATACATAAACAACAAATATGCAAATATAAATATACATATACGTGCATATACGTGTTCATTTAGTTTTCTCATATTGGTGAACTATTTAAATGACAATAAATAAATTTATATTCTAATGTAAAGTTAAACAAGTTTATATAAATTAACAATCCATCACACACAGGGTTAGCTTTTATAACTTTAAGTCGAACAACTTCTCCAAATACTACAATCCATAACACACGCCTCTACAGCAGAATAAATTATGCAACCATGCTAACATACAAAATAAAATATGTAATATGTAATATCCCCTTTTTTGTCTTCTATTACTTACAATATAAAAAAGGAAGCAACACGCATAAACACAAATCATTAGCAAGCGGAGAAGGAGCAGAAAACAGATGACTCTCTGCAACTGCATAATACGCCTTGAGGGAGAAAAGTTTGAAGAAGCGCAGTCACTAAACACTCAGTGAGTTTGTCCTTTACAAAAAAAAAAATTGATGTTAAGGTGTAGAAAATACACATTTCTCAAGTATTGGACTGCATGCATTTATAACATTCTCCCACAGTGTTACGTGTCGTTTAGTGTATTCCATCTCGTGGGTATGCATGTGTTTCCCCTGAAAAGCTGAAACAATGAAAGATAAGAAAATAATAGAGAATGGTATGTTCAGCATGGAGGGAAAAGAAATTGCACAGACTCAACATAAGTGCGGTGGCAAAAAACATCAAACGCATTGAAATTCACATAAAAAACATTATTCCTTACCAATATATGTAACAAACACAAACAGCGTGGTACAAAGCAATTCCATTCGTCGGGTGACATAATAAAATTGGCCACCACCCCCCTTTTCAAAAAAAAAATTAAAAACACAATAAGAGTAAGCACCCTCAAAATCCCTTATCCTTCACGTACGAACCCCCACTCTTTCAAAATATTTAACAACGCAGCCCTTAGGTGCTAATTCCTCATTAGTTTGCTCTACTTGGGGAGATACTTCAAGCGCGACTTCCATGGTAAAACGTATGCTCTCCATTGGGTGGGTGGAGAATGTGAGTTGTTTCATTCTCCATTTACCTCCATTCTCCTTGCATGAGATCGCATCAAAATAATACTTGTGTAAGAAGGAATACCTCTGAAGTGACTGGTAGCATTTCTAATGCGTAATTAACCCTTAGAATAGAATGGGGAAAGACAATTGTAGAACCCCCTCAAAGTGAAAAAAAAAGACAAGCATTTCCAAGGAGAACTCTGTTGCAGCATAAACTAACATACAATAGCATACACCTATTGCTTGTCAGAATACTTCAGTTGTCATCGCAATGAAGATGTTAATGCATTATTCAATGTAATAAGGAAATAGATGAAGATATCAAAGTATGAGAAAAGATGGACTTACAGCATTCATTACAAAGATGTCAATTAAAAAAAAGGAAGAGGAAAGGTGAAAGAAATATTATTACCCCTTTAACAATTCCCTACATTGAAAATAAAGAGTAAGTGAAATATATTCATTCTGACTAGATACGTTACCGTACTGTCTTCACCCACATTTTAAATCACAGAACTTTTTGCATTACGACAGATACTACGCATATGTAAATCATTCATATCTGAAAAACAACTACTAATTGCAGGGCCTGATACCATTCTTGATAAAGCAAATGCTAAAAGAAATGCAAACTAGGAACCACTCCTACATTTTTGAGTAATCTTTCCCATATGCCTCCGCGAACCGCTTCAAAATCCAATCAACAGCCCGCACTGGAGGGTACCTTGGTGGATTCTCTTCCGAGTGACAGTTGTCGAGGCACTTGACGATGACATTCGGATTGGGATTGCAAAAGAAAGGCATGGAGTACCGTTCCTTGCCTGTGGCTACCACACGATGCTTTGTGGAACGGTATTGGCCATTGGTCCACATCTCCATCATGTCTCCAAGGTTGACAACAAAACTTCCTTCAACAGGTGGCACATCCATCAGCTCTCCGGAACTATCACGTACTTGCAAGCCACCTGAAGCGTCTTGATAGAGTAACGTCATAACACCGAAATCGCTGTGCTCAATGAGCAAAGTAGTTTCTTCTTTCGTTTGAGATAAGGGAACGTAGTGCTTTATATTCAATTCACAAAGGGGATCCATAAACTTGGAGTCGAAGAAATCTTCCTGCAAACCGATAGCTTGCGCCATAGCGCGCAGGAGGACAAGCGCAAGTGCCCACATATCGCGGTAATGACCTTCCATACCCTCCATCCATCCCCTCACTTGAGTGGGGTGGATATTCGGTCCTCGGAGCGGTTTGCCTGCCATGACGTCTGGATGGTGCTTAGGAAGATGGTATCCCGTCGTAAAGGTCTCGTACGTGTAAACCTTCCCTACATCAGCTTCCTCTACTCCAGGGGCAGTGTAACCACGATAAAGTCTACCCTTGCGAACGTCCAATTTGAGCTTCTCCTCCATAGGAAGAGAGAAAAAAGTATCAGCTAACTTAAGTACTTTGTCAATCTGCTCCTGCTGAATCGGATGTCCCACAATGTAGAAGAAGCCCCATGTCCTGCATGCATTATCAATCTGCTTGGAGACCCTTTCCTTTTCTGCGGATTCGCCACCAAATAGCGGCGAAACATCAATAACGGGAAGCGAGGCGCGTGTCATGGTTTCTAAATTACACACTGTTGCTTTCTTGTAATATATATATATATGTACCGTTTTGTGCCTAATAATTGGAAGGGTTCCGCTTCAACAGCCGGCGTAAATACAAAAATTAGGATAAAGGAGGACTTACCAGTAATATCTCAGGGGAATAAACAAGACAAAAAAAAGCACACAACAGAGTGATACGAACTACAAACTGTCAAGAGAGCAACAGTTTAAACGAACTAGTTGACATGTTGTTCACTACGCGACAATATACTGCTCACGTTAACACAATGATGCCATAGTGGAAGCACTGATACAGAACCCTAAGAAATATAAGGTTTTATAGTTCCAGTGATACCACACTGGAGTGCACTGCTACAATAGCACAGAGCAACGTATCAGTTCCGATGTTCAGCAAGTTAACAGTAGCAAATCACACACATCAGAGTTCATTTTAATACATTTAAACTGGTACGAATTACATAATTTTATTCACCTGTCCCCGCTTCCTTGACGTCGGCAACCAATTTTTTTAACTTGGTTTTGCTTTTCTATTTGTACTAACGCTACCCTTCACATCTTATTTGACGCCACAATTGCTTCTACTATTTTGCTTTCACTACTTGCTCCCTTCACAACCATTCCTTTCCTTCCCTCGCTTCCTCAGTCATACTAAATGAAATGAGGATGAGATTTGATGATCCTTCCTGCCAACGCTTCACCTTTCCCAGTGGTCGATACTTCAGCTACCCAAACAGCTTGTCTCTCACTTGTTTCTGCACCCAACTCAACAGTAGCGTTTCTTGTAATATATTGGGTATTCGAGTCCCTTGCTCCATCGCACCACTACATCATTTTCCCTTAGTGCGTCCCACGATTTACGTACCTACAACCATTTAGTCATTCCTTTCTCTAACGTTTTAAAACATTTCAACATTAACTACTTAGCATCCATTGTTAAAGTTTTCACTCACAGCAAATGCACCCGGCCATTACTGCCTTCTCACCTATTGGATGTGGTGTACCTGCGTTCTTCTTCAACAAACCTTCCACTTATCATGTTGTATATCCGACCAAACAATCCAGTGGGGACTTCCCTCATCCCATTGCTCCCCCTAAACTTTCTTCCAACGTAAGTTACGCGACATTTGATCGTCTCGGGAAGTATATAATCAAAACCTTGAGCAGCAACCTCTTGCCGAGTATAATCACATCTGACACTTCCTTAGAGCCATCTATCACCTTCACACCTGACACAGCACCTGTGCAGCCCTTCACTGGCTTATGTATCCCTCTTCCTTCCTTGGAAGACCTTGCTATTCCAATGTACAGATATCCCAACACTAGCATGCGCCATGTCACCTCAAGACGCAGAAGTTCTCCTTGTGCAATATGGAAGTTGTCCCTGAGGTATCTAAACCACATGGCCACCGCAGGTCTGTCCTGCTGAAAAAAACTCTTGGTATTTCTTCAGTACAAGAAAAAGTGTTGAGTCGCCATTCTACTCATCATCCCTCTTTTCAATAACAACGCTACTCCACGGATACACAAAGGAACACAATTACGCGAGCAGAAGAGCAAAATGATACTTCCTTCCATACAGGAAAGCCGACGACATCATCGTGATCACTCTCCACAGTGGTCGGTAAGTGACTGGTTGTCTCAAGCTCTGAAAGCAAAATACACACAACTATGCAATGAGCCTTCTACAGCAGCAAAGGTGATTAGATTGTGATACACTGATAAAATGATCAAAACCGTCAGGAGTGACTTTGCTTTCTTTAGGTGTTGTGAGCAGTATTTCATCTGCATTTGCATATAATAACACACCTTCCTTTACTTCCTGTTCTACACGCCCATCGTACACGATTGGTTTGACGCTCCCTCAGAACAAATCTGGTCATCATACATTACACAGTGGGGGATGGGTCGTGAGTCCTGCTTCCAAAAACTTAGCGAAGCTTGAGCACACTGCCTCCCCAGACTGTATCAGTTCCAGAGAGAAAAAAAAGAATAGCACGAAAGGTTAAGGCACAAAGAGATCTACAACTAATTCACCTCCCGTGCCCACTGTGCTTTAAAACCTCTGTGACACTGTAGTGAAACATACGTCCCATGCTGACACATGTCCTCATTACTGCTGTCGATACGTTAGTATATGTGGTTTTCACCTCAAGGGCTGCCACTGCGAATAGGTGGCCTTAAC
Organism: Trypanosoma brucei brucei TREU927; assembly: GCF_000002445.2. NCBI lineage: Eukaryota > Euglenozoa > Kinetoplastea > Trypanosomatida > Trypanosomatidae > Trypanosoma > Trypanosoma brucei. Next base: position 1,153,976 of record NC_005063.2, on the reverse strand, counting down.
CACTTCGTAGCAAAATTAGCTCTCCAAAGTGTGAAATATTCACTTTCTTACAGAGCCGCAACCGTGAAAACAACTGGCAAGTTTTACATTTTTCATGGCATATTTTGAGAGGGTGTAAAGGGTTAAAGAGCTATGACATCTTTTTCAAGCTCTATAATGATGCCTTTTTTTTTAAAAAAAGTAAAGAAACTTGTAGAAAGAGATGCTGCAGTGACAATCATAAAAAATATCAGATTGCTTTGAGTGACATTAACAGCATAAACTACATCGCTCGGAATGATCACAGTGAAACACCACAAAAAAGTAAGAAACGTTACGTATAAATCAAGGTTACTTGAATGGCACATTCGCCTTCTAAACACTGTGCATTACTAACCTATGTTCGCATAATGCTTTACACTAACCACACACCGATTCGGCGGGTCGACAGCAACTAAATATCATACGTATATTTGCAGAAAAACTCGGCGCTTAATCACACAGCAGAATGCAATACGTCCCAAACGAAACGGTTCACCCACTGCAATGGTACAATCTCACTTTTCCCACACACATCACTATTATTAATTATTAAACTTAAACTTGGCTATAATACGATACCATTGACATATTCTGAGTTAAGCATCACGCAGCTGTCTTTGATGAAGGAACATTCACTGTCACATCCACTCATGCTCCACGTAACGAGCTATTGAACATAACGGTTGGCGATACCAGAAGCAGCGTTTATGTGTGAGAATTCATTTATGTTTGAGTATGGCGTATCGATTGTTGTTATCAATAGATACAATATTCAGCATCACAAAAGAATGCCCTAACTCTAACCGCATTAATCATCATTAGGTATTCCTCAGATCCAAACATTAGGGAAGCACATCAGATGAGAAAGAAAAATACTGGGTTCTAAAATATGCATACCACTCACTTTTCTTTGTCCGCAACACATCAACGTGGGCAGTTCTCCTATTTCATTTTCCTCCAATTAAAACTAACTTATGGATAATTCCGTTGATTTTATCAACGATTCAACATGATCATCACTTAAACAGAGAAATTTCCCTTCTGAGTAATTCAAAAATTAGTCAACACTGCCATTGCCGCCTGTGGCAGAAAAAAAAACACCACCTACCATACAATCCGCTGAAAGCTATCACTGCCAACAAATCGCATATCATCGTACCAACATCGACAAGTTTTGCCCACGGTAAGCATTAGCCATATGCATGAGCTCTAGAGTTTCATTCCACACATCAAGCTCTAGTGACATCTAAAAATATGTATCCCAACTCAACACTCAAGGGTTGCGCATTTCAACTCAAGGTTGGAGAGACGCATCAATCCGCTCAACGCGTTCAAAACTTTCAGAACTTTTTTGTGTGTAGTGATTACATGAGCGTACATCTCTGTGTTGAGGTATATTGCTACTCACATATAACATTTCTTAATACCACATTTTCCAGTAAATATAACTTACTCCTTATGGAAACACAGTAACCACTGCTATGGTACGTACTTGTTTCCTCTAGAATCATTGAATGTAGAGAATTTGTCATGAAACACAGTAACAATCGATTACGCCACCATCACTACTTCCTTCCCCCTTTTTACGCCATTCATATTTATTTTTCGCTTTCAATTTAACATCACTGTATCATTACTGCAGTACTACACTAGTTCTTGGACTGTTGGCCACGTTGGGAAAATGGCAAGAGTTATTTTATGCCTCACAACCTCATCAATGTGAGGTTTAAAAATTACATACCGCACATTATTTATTTTTTTTATCCTTACGACGAGTTCCCATGCACCGCTGTATCACTTCAGAGAATCACAAATACCTCACAAATCACATTCTCTCTAGCATAATCCGTCATTAGTATAAGAGACATGATAATTACACACCCTTCAAACTATCAAATCATTCCTATAAATTAATTTCTTATTTCTCGTCTTTTGCCCTACTAGTAGTCATATTAATTATTGCTAATAGACTAATAGCTTAGCTTATAGTGATTATGAAGGAAGAAACAAAAACGATAATTTGTTTGCTAGTTTACTTATATTACTTTTAAAAATATTACAACGCTCCATCCTCAAGCATTCATAAAGCATGAGCTATTCCACAAATAAGCATTACAATAAAAAGCTTGTTCCGTTATAGCTTCGAAGATGAATTGCTCTATTACCATGTTGTGAATGACTTCCTATTACATGATTCATCATTTCCCTTTTGATACTCAATAATATTACAATATGTGAAAGTGGAAATGCAATTTATAAGTTATGCATTTCACTTCATTTATATAAAGGATTCCAGTCTCTGCACATTTTTAAGCAAAGAAGAGGAATGAAACCCTCACATGCAAGCAGCTGTCAAATCATTTATTAAAGATATTAGACTAAGAAAACACACATTATCTAAAAAATAACACAAAAGTTACACAGCAACTACTTGACTATTTCACAACACAAAAGTACAATAAGCCTCACAAGGTATTAGCATGGCAATATTTGGATACATCTTTAGTATAAGACATTATAAAGTTAAACACACGCGTTCACGCATATATCATCTGCTTGGAAATAAACTCATGTGTCTAATACACAAATGAACATAACGTTGCTTCAGCTTAATTTATATACCTTCCTGAAAGTAAAACAGTGACAAGTAAACAATATAAGAAAATAGAAAAGAAAAGATATAATTGGATAATCTAAACATATTGCTGAACATGTCAAATACGTACACACAAACACACATACACATAAACAGACAAACATATACAGATATACATTAAACAAAAAAATTACTTTAATCATTTGCCTCTAGACATTTGTGAGAAAACGTCACGGAGTAAACTCCCACACTGTTATCTACAGGCGTACACATATGGGAAAACATAAGCAGGTGTGTGGTATACAACCAAAGGCAAGTAAACAATAATAGAAGCAAATCCACACAACACTCCTCACTTACACACATATCCGTAACACCATAGCACGGTCATGGGAATAAAAGGAAAAGTAATAAGACTTTTCGGGTTCACATCATTTTTTTACTCGTTTGCACACATGTGATGAAAATAAGCGCACTGAAAACGCTACAAGCTGAAGTATAGCTCTTTCTTTCACACAAATTTTGTGTTGCATCAAAAGTAAACAGTAAAGTGTATCAAAGGTTTGCACTAATGAGTGAGATCGTCAATACAATTTCACAATTTACAACCCTTACCCTTAAAACCATATCTTAGAGGTGAAATCCATGTTAGTTAACAAAATAGTGAAATACTGTCATGGTACAAGCTTGCAGAACTCCGCCGTATCGTACTTTGCGCGATGCGTTTGTAACCGACTAACACTTTTCTTTGCGTCACTTTTACCTCAAAACTACATAACATATGCACGTATATGCTTGCTTGCTGCCATGAGTCATATTATTCACTTTCCTAGAATTAACCCCTTTTTGTCTTATCTTTTCCTATTTTATTTTTTTTATTATTTTCATCGTTAAAACCACTCCTAGCTGATACCAGCATGGAGTTTATTTTTTTATTTTATTAATTTAAAAAAAGTTTAGACATTATTTAATGTTTTAAAAACTCCTACTTTTTTTCCTTCGGAAGTCCCTCCTTAACAGCCAATGCAAACATAGCACCAGCAAAGAGACCGAGTAAAAGAGCCACATTAATGCAAATAGCAGCAAGAGAGCGTTGACCCGCTGTGGTGAGGGATCCCGTACGTGGTCCATAAATCATTGAAAGGCCACCAAAGTAACCATTTGTGAGACCCCAAAGGAGAGAAACGGTGTAGGGAAGCCATACACCAGGAATGGTACCAGGAACGCAAAGGGCAAGAGGAATTATCAGCAACGCACGTGCAAATGAACCAATCATAACCATGCGCGGAGACACATGCAACCGCTTGAACTGCAGCACCAGACGAGACAAGAAATCACCCAAGTTGAACATGGCAACAATAATTGTATAATACCAAAAGTTTTTTACCGTTGTTTTATCTTTAACAGCAAAGAATACACCAGGGAAGATGAGAAGTGTCGCAAAGAACACAAAGAAGCATGAAAGTAACATGGGCCAAATACGTTTCACCACAACCATAACACTCGCATCAAGCATTTGCTGAGCGTTGGTAGTGCCTTCAACCTGATCCGTATCCTTCATCTTATCTGGATCAATATCAGCATTCAATACATTCTTATTCTCTTTTTCATCAGGATACCCATCTTCGTCTGCTGGCCCTGTTCCCTTTGCATCGTTTTCATCTTCGCCATCATCTGTCTTTCCATCCTTCCTCGCAGCATACCTAAATTCTGCAGCATATTTAATGGCATATGGGTTTTTCCTCAGAAGGACAAGAAGCACGCATGCAACCACCTGAAGAAGCATGACTAATCCAAAGTATATTTGGGACTGAACTCGTCTGCTTTTGAAGCTGTATTCCATCGCTGCTTTGATGACAACAGACATAAATGAAGTGATTAGGCCAGAGACTGCAAGACCCCACACGATGGCACCATAGAATTTAGTCGGAAACGGTCCCGCAAGTGCAGCATTGCTGGAGTCACAAAGTGTTTTGGAAATACCACCAACAAAAGCAACTATCATAACAGTTGCCATCGCACCAGCTTCACTTCCTCCAACTTCAGGGATCACTAAAATTGCAATGATCTCACCCATAGGAATTGTGAGTCCAAAGATGAGACGCCAACTAATAGGAATGCGTCGGCCCAATGGTGTTAGCATAAAAGCCTCCAAAACCACTTGCATCGTAAACACAACAACATTATAATACGTGAACATGTGCTCCCAGAACGATGCATTGACAGGTTTCGCTTTTTCATCATTTTTAACAAATTGATAATACACTGAAAAATAGTCAGGAATAGAGTAAATAGCATTCGTCACATTCATCACCGACATCCCAAAAAAGATGAAGGTGAGATAGACAAAAAATTCAGCTGTCGACTCGAAACCAAGCATTGCCATCTTTTTGAATTACTTGAAATAGTGATATAATAAGCTTGTCTATATAACAAAAAGAAAAACATATATGAAATGAAAGAAAAGAAAAGCAAAGTGAAAAATATGAAGGGAAAAACAAATTCAGGGACTCAAATTATCAAGAAATAGAATTGTGTCATTATAACTATTGAGTAATTACAAAATTAGTGGTACCTTTGTTTAAATACGCACACTACTACAACTACAATAAATATAAAATTGTGTATAAATTATTAACATTATCTGAATAACTACTTGCAATTTGAATCCTTTTACAATAACATTCCTTTCGAATTAATTTCCTTTAAGGAAGTTAATATTAATAATAACAATGCTGCATTTGAATGCTAACACAAATCAACTTATCATATCACAATATAAATGCAATGGATATGAAAGGAAAAAAAAGAGTTAGAGTATTGAGTAATATCAGGCGTCTCTAAATTGTTTCAAATATCATCATATGATACTGATATGAGTCCTCCCTTAATTCACATGATTTGAGTAATAGCAAAATGCTAAACTTAAAAACAAGAGTCATGAAGAACTTTTAATAATGAAACAATTATTGCAGTTTCCTTTTCTAATAATAGAAATAAAGAACCCACGCGCGCGCACTCAAAGCATACCAAATAAAAATGATTTATTACACAGCCGTTTTCTTACCTTACCAACATTACTCAAATATAATATACATAAACAACAAATATGCAAATATAAATATACATATACGTGCGTATATGTGTTCATTTAGTTTTCTCATATGGGTGAACTATTTAAATGACAATAAATAAATTTATATTCTAATATAAAGTTAAACAAGTTTATATAAATTAAAAATCCATCACACACAGGGTTAGCTTTTATAACTTTTAGTCGAACAACTTTTCCAAATACTACAATCCATAACACACGCCTCTACAGCAGAATAAATTATGCAACCATGCTAACATACAAAATAAAATATGTAATATGTAATATCCCCTTTTTTGTCTTCTATTACTTACAATATAAAAAAGGAAGCAACACGCATAAACACAAATCATTAGCAAGCGGAGAAGGAGCAGAAAACAGATGACTCTCTGCAACTGCATAATACGCCTTGAGGGAGAAAAGTTTGAAGAAGCGCAGTCACTAAACACTCAGTGAGTTTGTCCTTTACAAAAAAAAAAATTGATGTTAAGGTGTAGAAAATACACATTTCTCAAGTATTGGACTGCATGCATTTATAACATTCTCCCACAGTGTTACGTGTCGTTTAGTGTATTCCATCTCGTGGGTATGCATGTGTTTCCCCTGAAAAGCTGAAACAATGAAAGATAAGAAAATAATAGAGAATGGTATGTTCAGCATGGAGGGAAAAGAAATTGCACAGACTCAACATAAGTGCGGTGACAAAAAACATCAAACGCATTGAAATTCACATAAAAAACATTATTCCTTACCAATATATGTAACAAACACAAACAGCGTGGTACAAAGCAATTCCATTCGTCGGGTGACATAATAAAATTGGCCACCACCCCCCTTTTCAAAAAAAAAATTAAAAACACAATAAGAGTAAGCACCCTCAAAATCCCTTATCCTTCACGTACGAACCCCCACTCTTTCAAAATATTTAACAACGCAGCCCTTAGGTGCTAATTCCTCATTAGTTTGCTCTACTTGGGGAGATACTTCAAGCGCGACTTCCATGGTAAAACGTATGCTCTCCATTGGGTGGGTGGAGAATGTGAGTTGTTTCATTCTCCATTTACCTCCATTCTCCTTGCATGAGATCGCATCAAAATAATACTTGTGTAAGAAGGAATACCTCTGAAGTGACTGGTAGCATTTCTAATGCGTAATTAACCCTTAGAATAGAATGGGGAAAGACAATTGTAGAACCCCCTCAAAGTGAAAAAAAAAGACAAGCATTTCCAAGGAGAACTCTGTTGCAGCATAAACTAACATACAATAGCATACACCTATTGCTTGTCAGAATACTTCAGTTGGCATCGCAATGAAGATGTTAATGCATTATTCAATGTAATAAGGAAATAGATGAAGATATCAAAGTATGAGAAAAGATGGACTTACAGCACCCCTTACAAAGATGGCAATTAAAAAAAAGGAAGAGGAAAGGTGAAAGAAATATTATTACCCCTTTAACAATTCCCTACATTGAAAATAAAGAGTGAGTGAAATATATTCATTCTGACTAGATACGTTACCGTACTGTCTTCACCCACATTTTAAATCACAGAACTTTTTGCATTACGACAGATACTACGCATATGTAAGTCAGCCACGTCTGAAAAACAACTACTAATTGCAGGGCCTGATACCATTCTTGATAAAGCAAATGCTAAAAGAAATGCAAACTAGGAACCACTCCTACATTTTTGAGTAATCTTTCCCATATGCCTCCGCGAACCGCTTCAAAACCCAATCAACAGCCCGCACTGGAGGGTACCTTGGTGGATTCTCTTCCGAGTGACAGTTGTCGAGGCACTTGACGATGACATTCGGATTGGGATTGCAAAAGAAAGGCATGGAGTACCGTTCCTTGTCTGTGGCTACCACACGATGCTTTGTGGAACGGTATTGGCCATTGGTCCACATCTCCATCATGTCTCCAAGGTTGACAACAAAACTTCCTTCAACAGGTGGCACATCCATCAGCTCTCCGGAACTATCACGTACTTGCAAGCCACCTGAAGCGTCTTGATAGAGTAACGTCATAACACCGAAATCGCTGTGCTCAATGAGCAAAGTAGTTTCTTCTTTCGTTTGAGATAAGGGAACGTAGTGCTTTATATTCAATTCACAAAGGGGATCCATAAACTTGGAGTCGAAGAAATCTTCCTGCAAACCGATAGCTTGCGCCATAGCGCGCAGGAGGACAAGCGCAAGTGCCCACATATCGCGGTAATGACCTTCCATACCCTCCATCCATCCCCTCACTTGAGTGGGGTGGATATTCGGTCCTCGGAGCGGTTTGCCTGCCATGACGTCTGGATGGTGCTTAGGAAGATGGTATCCCGTCGTAAAGGTCTCGTACGTGTAAACCTTCCCTACATCAGCTTCCTCTACTCCAGGGGCAGTGTAACCACGATAAAGTCTACCCTTGCGAACGTCCAATTTGAGCTTCTCCTCCATAGGAAGAGAGAAAAAAGTATCAGCTAACTTAAGTACTTTGTCAATCTGCTCCTGCTGAATCGGATGTCCCACAATGTAGAAGAAGCCCCATGTCCTGCATGCATTATCAATCTGCTTGGAGACCCTTTCCTTTTCTGCGGATTCGCCACCAAATAGGGGCGAAACATCAATAACAGGAAGCGAGGCGCGTGTCATGGTTTCTAAATTACACACTGTTGCTTTCTTGTAATATATATATATGTACCGTTTTGTGCCTAATAATTGGAAGGGTTCCGCTTCAACAGCCGGCGTAAATACAAAAATTAGGATAAAGGAGGACTTACCAGTAATATCTCAGGGGAATAAACAAGACAAGAAAAGCAAACAACAGAGTGATACGAACTACAAACTGTCAAGAGAGCAACAGTTTAAACAAACTAGTTGACATGTTGTCCACTACGTGACAATATACTGCTCACGTTAACACAATGATGCCATAGTGGAAGCACTGATACAACGCCATAAGAAATATAAGGTTTTATAGTTCCAGTGATACCACACTGGAGTGCACTGCTACAATAGCACAGAGCAACGTATCAGTTCCGATGTTCACCGAGTTAACAGTAGCAAATCACACACATCAGAGTTCATTTTAATACATTTAAACTGGTACGAATTACATAATTTTATTCACCTGTCCCCGCTTCCTTGACGTCGGCAACCAATTTTTTTAACTTGGTTTTGCTTTTCTATTTGTACTACCGCTACCCTTCACATCTTATTTGACGCCACAATTGCTTCTACTATTTTGCTTTCACTACTTGCTCCCTTCACAACCATTCCTTTCCTTCCCTCGCTTCCTCAGTCATACTAAATGAAATGAGGATGAGATTTGATGATCCTTCCTGCCAACGCTTCACCTTTCCCAGTGGTCGATACTTCAGCTACCCAAACAGCTTGTCTCTCACTTGTTTCTGCACCCAACTCAACAGTAGCGTTTCTTGTAATATATTGGGTATTCGAGTCCCTTGCTCCATCGCACCACTACATCATTTTCCCTTAGTGCGTCCCACGATTTACGTACCTACAACCATTTAGTCATTCCTTTCTCTAACGTTTTAAAACATTTCAACATTAACTACTTAGCATCCATTGTTAAAGTTTTCACTCACAGCAAATGCACCCGGCCATTACTGCCTTCTCACCTATTGGATGTGGTGTACCTGCGTTCTTCTTCAACAAACCTTCCACTTATCATGTTGTATATCCGACCAAACAATCCAGTGGGGACTTCCCTCATCCCATTGCTCCCCCTAAACTTTCTTCCAACGTAAGTTACGCGACATTTGATCGTCTCGGGAAGTATATAATCAAAACCTTGAGCAGCAACCTCTTGCCGAGTATAATCACATCTGACACTTCCTTAGAGCCATCTATCACCTTCACACCTGACACAGCACCTGTGCAGCCCTTCACTGGCTTATGTATCCCTCTTCCTTCCCTGGAAGACCTTGCTATTCCAATGTACAGATATCCCAACACTAGCATGCGCCATGCCACCTCAAGACGCAGAAGTTCTCCTTGTGCAATATGGAAGTTGTCCCTGAGGTATCTAAACCACATGGCCACCGCAGGTCTGTCCTGCTGAAAAAAACTCTTGGTATTTCTTCAGTACAAGAAAAAGTGTTGAGTCGCCATTCTACTCATCATCCCTCTTTTCAATAACAACGCTACTCCACGGATACACAAAGGAACACAATTACGCGAGCAGAAGAGCAAAATGATACTTCCTTCCATACAGGAAAGCCGACGACATCATCGTGATCACTCTCCACAGTGGTCGGTAAGTGACTGGTTGTCTCAAGCTCTGAAAGCAAAATACACACAACTATGCAATGAGCCTTCTACAGCAGCAAAGGTGATTAGATTGTGATACACTGATAAAATGATCAAAACCGTCAGGAGTGACTTTGCTTTCTTTAGGTGTTGTGAGCAGTATTTCATCTGCATTTGCATATAATAACACACCTTCCTTTACTTCCTGTTCTACACGCCCATCGTACACGATTGGTTTGACGCTCCCTCAGAACAAATCTGGTCATCATACATTACACAGTGGGGGATGGGTCGTGAGTCCTGCTTCCAAAAACTTAGCAAAGCTTGAGCACACTGCCTCCCCAGACTGTATCAGTTCCAGAGAGAAAAAAAAGAATAGCACGAAAGGTTAAGGCACAAAGAGATCTACAACTAATTCACCTCCCGTGCCCACTGTGCTTTAAAACCTCTGTGACACTGTAGTGAAACATACGTCCCATGCTGACACATGTCCTCATTACTGCTGTCGATACGTTAGTATATGTGGTTTTCACCTCAAGGGCTGCCACTGCGAATAGGTGGCCTTAACCACTTCGTAGCAAAATTAGCTCTCCAAAGTGTGAAATATTCACTTTCTTACAGAGCCGCAACCGTGAAAACAACTGGCAAGTTTTACATTTTTCATGGCATATTTTGAGAGGGTGTAAAGGGTTAAAGAGCTATGACATCTTTTTCAAGCTTTATAATGATGCCTTTTTTTAAAAAAAGTAAAGAAACTTGTAGAAAGAGATGCTGCAGTGACAATCATAAAAAATATCAGATTGCTTTGAGTGACATTAACAGCATAAACTACATCGCTCGGAATGATCACAGTGAAACACCACAAAAAGGTAAGAAACGTTACGTATAAATCAAGGTTACTTGAATGGCACATTCGCCTTCTAAACACTGTGCATTACTAACCTATGTTCGCATAATGCTTTACACTAACCACACACCGATTCGGCGGGTCGACAGCAACTAAATATCATACGTATATTTGCAGAAAAACTCGGCGCTTAATCACACAGCAGAATGCAATACGTCCCAAACGAAACGGTTCACCCACTGCAATGGTACAATCTCACTTTTCCCACACACATCACTATTATTAATTATTAAACTTAAACTTGGCTATAATACGATACCATTGACATATTCTGAGTTAAGCATCACGCAGCTGTCTTTGATGAAGGAACATTCACTGTCACATCCACTCATGCTCCACGTAACGAGCTATTGAACATAACGGTTGGCGATACCAGAAGCAGCGTTTATGTGTGAGAATTCATTTATGTTTGAGTATGGCGTATCGATTGTTGTTATCAATAGATACAATATTCAGCATCACAAAAGAATGCCCTAACTCTAACCGCATTAATCATCATTAGGTATTCCTCAGATCCAAACATTAGGGAAGCACATCAGATGAGAAAGAAAAATACTGGGTTCTAAAATATGCATACCACTCACTTTTCTTTGTCCGCAACACATCAACGTGGGCAGTTCTCCTATTTCATTTTCCTCCAATTAAAACTAATTATGGATAATTCCGTTGATTTTATCAACGATTCAACATGATCATCACTTAAACAGAGAAATTTCCCTTCTGAGTAATTCAAAAATTAGTCAACACTGCCATTGCCGCCTGTGGCAGAAAAAAAAACACCACCTACCATACAATCCGCTGAAAGCTATCACTGCCAACAAATCGCATATCATCGTACCAACATCGACAAGTTTTGCCCACGGTAAGCATTAGCCATATGCATGAGCTCTAGAGTTTCATTCCACACATCAAGCTCTAGTGACATCTAAAAATATGTATCCCAACTCAACACTCAAGGGTTGCGCATTTCAACTCAAGGTTGGAGAGACGTATCAATCCGCTCAACGCGTTCAAAACTTTCAGAACTTTTTTGTGTGTAGTGATTACATGAGCGTACATCTCTGTGTTGAGGTATATTGCTACTCACATATAACATTTCTTGATACCACATTTTCCAGTAAATATAACTTACTCCTTATGGAAACACAGTAACCACTGCTATGGTACGTACTTGTTTCCTCTAGAATCATTGAATGTAGAGAATTTGTCATGAAACACAGTAACAATCGATTACGCCACCATCACTACTTCCTTCCCCCTTTTTACGCCATTCATATTTATTTTTCGCTTTCAATTTAACATCACTGTATCATTACTGCAGTACTACACTAGTTCTTGGACTGTTGGCCACGTTGGGAAAATGGCAAGAGTTATTTTATGCCTCACAACCTCATCAATGTGAGGTTTAAAAATTACATACCGCACATTATTTATTTTTTTTATCCTTACGACGAGTTCCCATGCACCGCTGTATCACTTCAGAGAATCACAAATACCTCACAAATCACATTCTCTCTAGCATAATCCGTCATTAGTATAAGAGACATGATAATTACACACCCTTCAAACTATCAAATCATTCCTATAAATTAATTTCTTATTTCTCGTCTTTTGCCCTACTAGTAGTCATATTAATTATTGCTAATAGACTAATAGCTTAGCTTATAGTGATTATGAAGGAAGAAACAAAAACGATAATTTGTTTGCTAGTTTACTTATATTACTTTTAAAAATATTACAACGCTCCATCCTCAAGCATTCATAAAGCATGAGCTATTCCACAAATAAGCATTACAATAAAAAGCTTGTTCCGTTATAGCTTCGAAGATGAATTGCTCTATTACCATGTTGTGAATGACTTCCTATTACATGATTCATCATTTCCCTTTTGATACTCAATAATATTACAATATGTGAAAGTGGAAATGCAATTTATAAGTTATGCATTTCACTTCATTTATATAAAGGATTCCAGTCTCTGCACATTTTTAAGCAAAGAAGAGGAATGAAACCCTCACATGCAAGCAGCTGTCAAATCATTTATTAAAGATATTAGACTAAGAAAACACACATTATCTAAAAAATAACACAAAAGTTACACAGCAACTACTTGACTATTTCACAACACAAAAGTACAATAAGCCTCACAAGGTATTAGCATGGCAATATTTGGATACATCTTTAGTATAAGACATTATAAAGTTAAACACACGCGTTCACGCATATATCATCTGCTTGGAAATAAACTCATGTGTCTAATACACAAATGAACATAACGTTGCTTCAGCTTAATTTATATACCTTCCTGAAAGTAAAACAGTGACAAGTAAACAATATAAGAAAATAGAAAAGAAAAGATATAATTGGATAATCTAAACATATTGCTGAACATGTCAAATACGTACACACAAACACACATACACATAAACAGACAAACATATACAGATATACATTAAACAAAAAAATTACTTTAATCATTTGCCTCTAGACATTTGTGAGAAAACGTCACGGAGTAAACTCCCACACTGTTATCTACAGGCGTACACATATGGGAAAACATAAGCAGGTGTGTGGTATACAACCAAAGGCAAGTAAACAATAATAGAAGCAAATCCACACAACACTCCTCACTTACACACATATCCGTAACACCATAGCACGGTCATGGGAATAAAAGGAAAAGTAATAAGACTTTTCGGGTTCACATCATTTTTTTACTCGTTTGCACACATGTGATGAAAATAAGCGCACTGAAAACGCTACAAGCTGAAGTATAGCTCTTTCTTTCACACAAATTTTGTGTTGCATCAAAAGTAAACAGTAAAGTGTATCAAAGGTTTGCACTAATGAGTGAGATCGTCAATACAATTTCACAATTTACAACCCTTACCCTTAAAACCATATCTTAGAGGTGAAATCCATGTTAGTTAACAAAATAGTGAAATACTGTCATGGTACAAGCTTGCAGAACTCCGCCGTATCGTACTTTGCGCGATGCGTTTGTAACCGACTAACACTTTTCTTTGCGTCACTTTTACCTCAAAACTACATAACATATGCACGTATATGCTTGCTTGCTGCCATGTGTCATATTATTCACTTTCCTAGAATTAACCCCTTTTTGTCTTATCTTTTCCTATTTTATTTTTTTTATTATTTTCATCGTTAAAACCACTCCTAGCTGATACCAGCATGGAGCCTTTTTTAAAAAAAAAAATTGTATTAATTGTAATTTTTACAATTATTGAGAATTTATTCAGGAAGTCCCTCCTTAACAGCCAATGCAAACATAGCACCAACAAAGAGACCCGAAAGTAGTGATACATTTGTAGAAATGGCAGCAAGAGAGCGTTGACCCGCTGTGGTGAGGGATCCCGTACGTGGTCCATAAATCATTGTTAAACCACCAAAGTAACCGTTCGTAAGACCCCAAAGGAGAGAAACGGTGTAGGGAAGCCATATACCAGGAATGGTACCAGCTGCACATAATGAAAGCGGAATTATCAAAAGTGCACGTGCAAATGAACCAATCATAACCATGCGTGGAGACAGGTGCAGCTGCTTGAACTGAAGAAGAAGCCTCGTAAGGAAATCACCAAAGTTGAACATGGCAATGACAATAGTAAAGTACCATCCATTTTTAACATTTAATCCATCTTTAACAGCAAAGAATACACCAGGAAATACAAGAAGTGTCGCAAAGAACACAAAAAAGCATGAAAGTAACATGGGCCAAATACGTTTCACCACAACCATAACACTCGCATCAAGCATTTGCTGAACGTTGGTAGTGCCTTCAACCTGATCCGTATCCTTCATCTTATCTGGATCAATATCAGCATTCAATACATTCTTATTCTCTTTTTCATCAGGATACCCATCTTCGTCTGCTGGCCCTGTTCCCTTTGCATCGTTTTCATCTTCGCCATCATCTGTCTTTCCATCCTTCCTCGCAGCATACCTAAATTCTGCAGCATATTTAATGGCATATGGGTTTTTCCTCAGAAGGACAAGAAGCACGCATGCAACCACCTGAAGAAGCATGACTAATCCAAAGTATATTTGGGACTGAACTCTCTTACTTTCAAAACTATCCTTCATCGATGCTTTAATGACAATAGCCATAAATGAAGTAATCATACCGGACACGGAAAGGCCCCACACGATGGCACCATAGAATTTAGTCGGAAAAGGTCCCGCAAGTGCAGCATTGCTGGAGTCACAAAGTGTTTTGGAAATACCACCAACAAAAGCAACCATCATAACAGTTGCAATTGCACAATTTTCACTTCCTCCAACAGCAGGAATCACTAAAATTGCAATGATCTCACCCATAGGAATTGTGAGTCCAAAGATGAGACGCCAACTAATAGGAATCCGTCGGCCCAATGGTGTGAGCATAAAAGCCTCCAAAACCACTTGCATCGTAAACACAACAACATTATAATACGTGAACATGTGCTTCCAGAACGATGCATTGACAGGTTTCGCTTTTTCCTCATTTTTAACAAATTTATAATAATCAGAAAAAAAATCAGGGACTGAGTAAATGGCATTCGTCACATTCATCACCGACATCCCAAAAAAGATGAAGGTGAGATAGACAAAAAATTCAGCTGTCGACTCGAAACCAAGCATTGCCATCTTTTTGAATTACTTGAAATAATAATATAATAAGCTTGTCTATATAACAAAAAGAAAAAACATATATGAAATGAAAGAAAAGAAAAGCAAAGTGAAAAATATGAAGGGAAAAACAAATTCAGGGACTCAAATTATCAAGAAATAGAATTGTGTCATTATAACTATTGAGTAATTACAAAATTAGTGGTACCTTTGTTTAAATACGCACACTACTACAACTACAATAAATATAAAATTGTGTATAAATTATTAACATTATCTGAATAACTACTTGCAATTTGAATCCTTTTACAATAACATTCCTTTCGAATTAATTTCCTTTAAGGAAGTTAATATTAATAATAACAATGCTGCATTTGAATGCTAACACAAATCAACTTATCATATCACAATATAAATGCAATGGATATGAAAGGAAAAAAAAGAGTTAGAGTATTGAGTAATATCAGGCGTCTCTAAATTGTTTCAAATATCATCATATGATACTGATATGAGTCCTCCCTTAATTCACATGATTTGAGTAATAGCAAAATGCTAAACTTAAAAACACGAGTCATGAAGAACTTTTAATAATGAAACAATTATTGCAGTTTCCTTTTCTGATAATAGAACTAATGAACCCACGCGCGCGCACTCAAAGCATACCAAATAAAAATGATTTATTACACAGCCGTTTTCTTACCTTACCAACATTACTCAGATATAATATACATAAACAACAAATATGCAAATATAAATATACATATACGTGCATATACGTGTTCATTTAGTTTTCTCATATGGGGGAACTATTTAAATGACAATAAATAAATTTATATTCTAATGTAAAGTTAAACAAGTTTATATAAATTAAAAATCCATCACACACAGGGCAAGCTTTTATAACTTTAAGTCGAACAACTTCTCCAAATACTACAATCCATAACACACGCCTCTACAGCAGAATAAATTATGCAACCATGCTAACATACAAAATAAAATATGTAATATGTAATATCCCCTTTTTTGTCTTCTATTACTTACAATATAAAAAAGGAAGCAACACGCATAAACACAAATCATTAGCAAGCGGAGAAGGAGCAGAAAACAAATGACTCTCTGCAACTGCATAATACGCCTTGAGGGAGAAAAGTTTGAAGAAGCGCAGTCACTAAACACTCAGTGAGTTTGTCCTTTACAAAAAAAAAAATTGATGTTAAGGTGTAGAAAATACACATTTCTCAAGTATTGGGCTGCATGCATTTATAACATTCTCCCACAGTGTTACGTGTCGTTTAGTGTATTCCATCTCGTGGGTATGCATGTGTTTCCCCTGAAAAGCTGAAACAATGAAAGATAAGAAAATAATAGAGAATGGTATGTTCAGCATGGAGGGAAAAGAAATTGCACAAACTCAACATAAGTGCGGTGGCAAAAAACATCAAACGCATTGAAATTCACATAAAAAAACATTATTTCTTACCAATATATGTAACAAACACAAACAGCGTGGTACAAAGCAATTCCATTCGTCGGGTGACATAATAAAATTGGCCACCACCCCCCTTTTCAAAAAAAAAATTAAAAACACAATAAGAGTAAGCACCCTCAAAATCCCTTATCCTTCACGTACGAACCCCCACTCTTTCAAAATATTTAACAACGCAGCCCTTAGGTGCTAATTCCTCATTAGTTTGCTCTACTTGGGGAGATACTTCAAGCGCGACTTCCATGGTAAAACGTATGCTCTCCATTGGGTGGGTGGAGAATGTGAGTTGTTTCATTCTCCATTTACCTCCATTATCCTTGCATGAGATCGCATCAAAATAATACTTGTGTAAGAAGGAATACCTCTGAAGTGACTGGTAGCATTTCTAATGCGTAATTAACCCTTAGAATAGAATGGGGAAAGACAATTGTAGAACCCCCTCAAAGTGAAAAAAAAAGACAAGCATTTCCAAGGAGAACTCTGTTGCAGCATAAACTAACATACAATAGCATACACCTATTGCTTGTCAGAATACTTCAGTTGTCATCGCAATGAAGATGTTAATGCATTATTCAATGTAATAAGGAAATAGATGAAGATATCAAAGTATGAGAAAAGATGGACTTACAGCATTCATTACAAAGATGTCAATTAAAAAAAAGGAAGAGGAAAGGTGAAAGAAATATTATTACCCCTTTAACAATTCCCTACATTGAAAATAAAGAGTGAGTGAAATATATTCATTCTGACTAGATACGTTACCGTACTGTCTTCACCCACATTTTAAATCACAGAACTTTTTGCATTACGACAGATACTACGCATATGTAAGTCAGCCACGTCTGAAAAACAACTACTAATTGCAGGGCCTGATACCATTCTTGATAAAGCAAATGCTAAAAGAAATGCAAACTAGGAACCACTCCTACATTTTTGAGTAATCTTTCCCATATGCCTCCGCGAATCGCTTCAAAATCCAATCAACAGCCCGCACTGGAGGGTACCTTGGTGGATTCTCCTCCGAATGACAGTTGTCGAGGCACTTGACGATGACATTCGGATTGGGATTGCAAAAGAAAGGCATGGAGTACCGTTCCTTGTCTGTGGCTACCACACGATGCTTTGTGGAACGGTATTGGCCATTGGTCCACATCTCCATCATGTCTCCAAGGTTGACAACAAAACTTCCTTCAATAGGTGGCACATCCATCAGCTCTCCGGAACTATCACGTACTTGCAAGCCACCTGAAGCGTCTTGATAGAGTAACGTCATAACACCGAAATCGCTGTGCTCAATGAGCAAAGTAGTTTCTTCTTTCGTTTGAGATAAGGGAACGTAGTGCTTTATATTCAATTCACAAAGGGGATCCATAAACTTGGAGTCGAAGAAATCTTCCTGCAAACCGATAGCTTGCGCCATAGCGCGCAGGAGGACAAGCGCAAGTGCCCACATATCGCGGTAATGACCTTCCATACCCTCCATCCATCCCCTCACTTGAGTGGGGTGGATATTCGGTCCTCGGAGCGGTTTGCCTGCCATGACGTCTGGATGGTGCTTAGGAAGATGGTATCCCGTCGTAAAGGTCTCGTACGTGTAAACCTTCCCTACATCAGCTTCCTCTACTCCAGGGGCAGTGTAACCACGATAAAGTCTACCCTTGCGAACGTCCAATTTGAGCTTCTCCTCCATAGGAAGAGAGAAAAAAGTATCAGCTAACTTAAGTACTTTGTCAATCTGCTCCTGCTGAATCGGATGTCCCACAATGTAGAAGAAGCCCCATGTCCTGCATGCATTATCAATCTGCTTGGAGACCCTTTCCTTTTCTGCGGATTCGCCACCAAATAGGGGCGAAACATCAATAACAGGAAGCGAGGCGCGTGTCATGGTTTCTAAATTACACACTGTTGCTTTCTTGTAATATATATATATGTACCGTTTTGTGCCTAATAATTGGAAGGGTTCCGCTTAAACAGCCAGTGCAGATGCAAAAATAAGGATAAAGGGGGACTTACCAGTAATATCTCAGGGGAATAAACAAGACAAAAAAAAGCACACAACAGAGTGATACGAACTACAAACTGTCAAGAGAGCAACAGTTTAAACAAACTAGTTGACATGTTGTCCACCACGTGACAATATACTGCTCACGTTAACATAATGATACCATAGTGGAAGCACTGATACAACGCCATAAGAAATATAAGGTTTCATAGTTCCAGTGATATCACACTGGAGTGCATTGCTACAATAGCACAGAGCAACGTGTCAGTTCCGATGTTCACCGAGTTAACAGGAGCAAATCACACACATATGAGGTCATTTTCATACATGTAAACTGGTACAAATTAAATAGTTTTATTCACCTGTCCCCGCTTCCTTTACGTCGGAAACCAATTTTTTAGAGTTGGCTGCTTTTCTATTTGTACTAACGCTACCCTTAACGTCTTTTTTGACGCCACAATTGCTTCTACTAATTCTTTTTCGCTAATTTCTCTTTTCACAACCATTCTTTTTCTTTTCTCGCTTCCTCAGTCATATTAACTGAAAGGAGGATAAGATTTGATGATCCTTCCTGCCCACGCTTCACCCTTCCCAGTGGTCGATACTTCAACTACCCAAACAGCTTGTCTCTCACTTGTTTCTGCACCCAACTCAATAGTAGCGTTTCTTGTAATATATTGGGTATTCGAGTCCCTTGGTCCGTCGCATCATTACATCATTTTCCCTCAGTGCTTCCCACAATTTACGTACCTACAACCATTTAGTCATTCCTTTCTCTAATCTCTTAAAACATTTCAACATTAACTACTTAGCATCCATTGTTGGAGTTGTCACTCACGGTAAATACTCCCGGCCATTACTACTCTCCCACCAATTGGGTGTGGTGTACCTGCGTGCTTCTCCACCAAACCTTCCACTTATCATGCTGTATACCCGACAAAACAATCCAGTGAGGGTTTCCCTTATCCCATTGCTCCCCCTAAACTTTCTTTCAACGTAATTTTCGCAACATTTGATTGTTTCGGAAAGTATATAATCAAAACCTTGAGCAGCAACCTCTTGCCGAGTATAATCACATCTGACACTTCCTTAGAGACCTCTATCACTTTCATACCTGACACAGTACCTGTGCAGCCCTTCACTGGTTTATACACCTCCCTTCCTTCCCTGGAAGACCTTGCCATTCCAATGTACAGATATCCCAACACTAGCATGCGCCCTGTCACCTCAAAACGAAGAAGTTCCCCTTGTGCAATATGGAAGTTGTCCCTGAGGTCGCGAAACCACCTGGCCACCGCAAGTCTGTCCTGCTGACAGAACCTCTTAGTATGTCTTCAGTACAAGAAAAAGTGTTGAGTCACCACTCTACTCAGCATCCCCTTTTCAATAACAACACCGCTCCACGGATGAACAAAGCACGCTTATACGAGCAGAAGAGTAAAGTGATACTTCCTTCCATACCGGAAAGCCGACGATATCATCGTCATCACTCGCCACAGTGGTAAGTGACAGAATGTCAACTCTGAAAGCAGAATACACACAACTATGCAACGAACCTTCTACAGCAGAAATGATTAGATTGTGATACACTGATAAAATGATCAAAACCGTCAGGAGTGACTTTGCTTTCTTTAGGTGTTGTGAGCAGTGCCTCATACGCATCTGCACATAATAATACACTTTCCTTTACTTCCTATTCTACACTTCCATCGTACACGATTGGTTTGATGCTCCCTCAGAACAAATCTGGTCATCATACATTACACAGTGGGGGATGGGTCGTGAGTCCTGCTTCCAAAAACTTAGCGAAGCTTGAGCACACTGCCTCCCCAGACTGTATCAGTTTCAGGGGAAAAGAAAAAGCATAGCACGAAGGGATGGAGGCACAAAGAGATCTATAGCTAATCCACCTCCCATATTCCACCATACCTTAAAACCTCCGTGACACTGCGATGAAACATATGTCCCATGCTCGCACGATGCCTTACACTCCTCCCACACCAATCCGGTGGGTTGACAGTAACTAAATATCATACGTATGATGTGAACAAACTCGGCGCTTAATCACACAGCACAATGCAATACGTCCCAAGCAAAGCGGTTCACTCACTGCAATGGTACAATCTCACTTTTTCCACACACATCACTATGATTAATTATTAGACTTAAACTTGGCTATAATACGACACCATTGACATATTCTGAGATAAGTATCACGCAGCTGCCTTTGATGAAGCGGCATCCATCATTACATCCACTCATGCTCCCACGTAACGAGCTATTGAACATAACGGTTGGCGATACCAGAAGCAGCGTTAATGTGTGAGAATTCATTTATGTTTGAGTATGGCGTATCGATTGCTGTTATCAATAGATGCGATATTCAGCATCACAAAAGAATGCCCTAACTCTAACCGTATTAATCATCATTAGGTATTTCTCAGATCCAAACATTAGGGAAGTACATCGGATAAGAAAGAAAAATACTGGGTTCTAAAATATGCATACCACTCACTTTTCTTTGTCCGCAACACATCAAAGTGGGCAGTTCTCCTATTCTCCTTTCCTCCAATTAAAACTAGCTTATGGATAATTCCGTTGATTTTATCAACGATTCAACATTACCATTACTTAAAAAGAGAATTTTCCCTTCTGAGTAATACAAAAGATAGTCGACGCTTCCATTGCCATCTGTGACAGAAAACAAATAGAGAAACACCACCTACCATACAATCCACTGAAGGCTATCACTAACAGCAAACTGCACATCATCGTACCAACATGGAAGTTACGACGATGATAAGCATTAGCCATATGCATGAGCTCTAGAGTTTCATTCCACACATCAAGCTCTAGTGACATCTAAAAATATGTATCCCAACTCAACACTCAAGGGTTGTGCATTTCAACTCAAGGTTGGAGAGACGCATCAATCCGGTCAACGCGTTCAAAACATTCGGAAGGTTTTTGTGTAGTGATTACATGAGCGTACATCTCTGTGTTGAGGTATATTGCTACTCACATATAACATTTCTTAATACCACATTTTCCAGTAAATATAACTTACTCCTTATGGAAACACAGTAACCACTGCTATGGTACGTACTTGTTTCCTCTAGAATCATTGAATGTAGAGAATTTGTCACGAAAAACAATCCAAATCGATTACGCCACCATCACTACTTCCTTCCCCCTTTTTACGCCATTCATATTTATTTTTCGCTTTCAATTTAACATCACTGTATCATTACTGCAGTACTACACTAGTTCTTGGACTGTTGGCCACGTTGGGAAAATGGCAAGAGTTATTTTATGCCTCATAACCTCATCAATGTGAGGTTTAAAAATTACATACCGCACATTATTTATTTTTTTTATCCTTACGACGAGTTCCCATGCACCGCTGTATCACTTCAGAGAATCACAAATACCTCACAAATCACATTCTCTCTAGCATAATCCGTCATTAGTATAAGAGACATGATAATTACACACCCTTCAAACTATCAAATCATTCCTATAAATTAATTTCTTATTTCTCGTCTTTTGCCTTACTAGTAGCCATATTAATTATTTCTAATAGACTAATAGCTTAGCTTATAGTGATTATGAAGGCAAATACAAAAATGATAAACTGTTTATTTATTTGTTTACTTATGTTTACTTTTAAAAATATTACAACGCTCCATCCTCAAGAATTCATAAAGCATGTCTTATTCCACAATTGAGCATTACAATAAAAAGCCTGTTCTGTGATAGCTGCGAAGTTAAATTGCTCTATTAACATGTTGTGAATAACTTCCTATTACATGATTCATCATTTCCTTTTTGATACTCAATAATATTACAATATGTGAAAGTGGAAATGCAATTTATAAGTTATGCATTTCACATCATTTATATGAAGGATTCCAGTCTCTGCACATTTTTAAGCAAAGAAGAGGAATGAAACTCTCACATGCAAGCAGCTGTCAAATCATTTATTAAATATTTTAAACTAAGGAAACACACATTATCTATTTAAGAAAAAACACAAAAGTTACACAGCAACTACTTGACTATTTCACGACACAAAAATACAATAAGCCTCACAAGGTATTCACATGGCAATATTTGAATACATTTTTAGTATAAGACATTATAAAGTTAAACACATGCGTTCACGCATATATCATCTGCTAGAAAATGAATTCATGCGCCTAATACACAAATAAACATAACGTTGCTTCAGCTTAATTTATATACCTTCCTGAAAGTAAAACAGTCACAAGTAAACAACATAACTGTATAAGAGATAGAAAGGAAGAGAAGTTATTATTGGATAATCTAAACATATTGCTGAACATATCAAACACACACACACATAAACAGACAAACATATACAGACATATTAAACAAAATACTTTAATCATTTGCCTCCCGACATTTATGAGAAAAAGTCACGGAGTAAACTCCCACACTGTTATCTACAGGCGTACACATATGGGAAAACATAAGCAGGCGTGTGGTATACAACGAAAGACATGAAATAGAAAAAAACAAATCCACACAGCTTTCCTAACTTAGGCACAAATATCCGTAACACCATAGCACAGTTACAAAGGGAAAAAAAGAGATGAAAAACAAGTAAGGCTGAAGTTACCTTAAGCTTTAACAGTTTATTATTTTTCTTTTAAATGTTCTTTACACATATGGGCAGAAAACACAAGGCATCCCACAAGCTGAAGAATAACTCTTTCTTTCACACAAATATTGTGGACCATTAAGAAAGGTAGGAAGTAAAGTGTGTCGGAGGTTTGCACCAATGAGTGAGACCGTAAATACAATCTCACAATTTACGACCCTTACCATAAAAATCATATTTTAGAGGGGAAGTCTATGCTAATAAACAAAATAGTGAAATACTGTCATGGTACAAGCTTGCAGAACTCCGCCGTATCGTACCTTACGTGGTGCGTTTGTAACCCACTAACACTTCTCTTTGCGTCACCTTTACATTTAAAAAACATTACGTGTACACGCATATACTTGCTTGCTGCCAGGTGTGATACTTCCTATAATTTATCGTCATCACATCTTAAATTTACCTGTTTTTCCTTTCATTCCTCTTTTACCATCTCTACTTCCTTATTTACCGCAGTACCCAAACCATTCGTAGCTAATACCAGCATATATTTAATGTTCTTTCTCATTAATTAAAAAAAATGTTATGACATTACTTAGAGTTTAGAAAATACTTACTACTCTGTTTTAGGAAGAGCCTCCTTAACAGCCAACGCAAACATAGCACCAGCAAAAAGACCCATAAGAAGTGATACATTGATACATACGGCGGCAAGAGAGCGTTGACCCGCTGTGGTGAGCGATCCGTTACGCGGTCCATAAATCATTGAAAGGCCACCAAAGTAACCATTTGTGAACCCCCAAAGGAGACAAAGAATACATGGTAGCCATACACCAGGAATGGTCCCAGGAACGCAAAGAGCAAGAGGAATTATCAAAAGTGCACGTGCAAATGAACCAATCATAACCATGCGTGGAGACACATGCAACCGCTTGAACTGCAAAGCAAAACGTGACGAGAAATCACCCAAGTTGAACATGGCAACGACGATGTTAAAATACCAAAAGTCTTTTATTGTAAGTGAATCCCTAACTGCCAAGAATACACCAGGGAATACAAGAAGTGTCGCAAAGAATACAAAGAAGCAAGATAGTAACACAGGCCAAATGCGTTTCACCACAACCATAATACTCGCATCAAGCATTTGCTGAGCGTTGGTAGTGCCTTCAACCTGATCCGTATCCCTCATATCATCTGGATCAATATCAGCATTCAATACATTCTTGTTCTCTTTTTCATCAGCATATCTATTTCCGCTTACCGGCCCTGTTCCCTTTACATCAAAGTCACACACTGTTCCTTTTTTTCTCGCGGCATACCTAAATTCTGCAGCATATTTAATGGCATATGGGTTTTTCCTCAGAAGAAAAAGAAGGACGCATGCAACTACTTGAGAGAGCATGACTAATCCAAAGTATATTTGGGACTGAGTTCGTCTGCTTTCAAAGTTATCCTTCATTGATGCTTTGATAACAATGGACAAAAATGAAGTCATAATGCCGGAGACAGCAAGACCCATAACCATCGCAGAATAGAATTTAGTCGGAAACGGTCCTGTAGTGACAGCATTGCTGGAGTCACAAAGTGTTTTCGAAATACCGTCGACGAACGCAACTATCATCATAGTTGCCATCGCACCGCCCTCACTTGTTCCTCCAACAGCAGGAATAACCAAAATTACAATGATTTCAACCATGGGAATCGTGAGTCCAAAGACATAACGCCATGTAACAGGAATCTGTCTACCCAGTGGAGTGAGCATAAAAGTCTCCAAAAGCACTTGCATGGTAAACACGACAACATTATAATACGTGAACATGTGCTCCCAGAATGATGTATTTTTTGATACAGCATCCGCATCACCCTGCGCAAACTTGTAGTACTGGGAGAAAAAATTATAATTGGAGTAAATGGCATTCGTCACATTCATCACCGACATCCCAAAAAACATAAAAGTAAGATAAGCAAAAAATTCAGCTGTCGACTCGAAACCAAGCATTGCCATCTTTTTGAATTACTTGAAATAATAATATAATAAGTTTGTCTATATAACAAAAAGAAAAACATATATGAAATGAAAGAAAAGAAAAGCAAAGTGAAAAATATGAAGGGAAAAACAAATTCAGGGACTCACATTATCAAGAAATAGAATTGTATCATTATAACTTTTTAGTAATTACAAAATTAGTGGTACCTTCGTTTAAATACGCACACTACTACAACTACAATAAATATAAAATTGTATATCAATTATTAACATTATCTGAATAACTACTTGCAATTTGAATCCTTTTACAATAACATTCCTTTCGAATTAATTTCCCTAAGGAAGTTAATATTAATAATAACAATGCTGCATTTGAATGCTAACACAAATCAACTTATCATATCACAATATAAATGCAATGGATATGAAAGGAAAAAAAAGAGTTAGAGTATTGAGTAATATCAGGCGTCTCTAAATTGTTTCAAATATCATCATATGATACTGATATGAGTCCTCCCTTAATTCACATGATTTGAGTAATAGCAAAATGCTAAACTTAAAAACACGAGTCATGAAAAACTTTTAATAATGAAACAATTATTGCAGTTTCCCTTTCAAATAATAGAACTAATGAACCCACGCGCGCGCACTCAAAGCATATCAAATAAAAATGATTTATTACACAGCCGTTTTCTTACCTTACCAACATTACTCAAATATGACTCAGATCAACAACAAATATGCAAATATAAATATACATGTACGTGCATATACGTGTTCATTTAGTTTTCTCATATGGGGGAACTATTTAAATGACAATAAATAAATTTATATTCTAATATAAAGTTAAACAAGTTTATATAAATTAAAAATCCATCACACACAGGGCAAGCTTTTATAGCTTTAAGTCAAACAACTTCTCCAAATACTACAATCCATAACACACGCCTCTACAGCAGAATAAATTATGCAACCATGCTAACATACAAAATAAAATATGTAATATGTAATATCCCCTTTTTTGTCTTCTATTACTTACAATATAAAAAAGGAAGCAACACGCATAAACACAAATCATTAGCAAGCGGAGAAGGAGCAGAAAACAGATGACTCTCTGCAACTGCATAATACGCCTTGAGGGAGAAAAGTTTGAAGAAGCGCAGTCACTAAACACTCAGTGAGTTTGTCCTTTACAAAAAAAAAAATTGATGTTAAGGTGTAGAAAATACACATTTCTCAAGTATTGGACTGCATGCATTTATAACATTCTCCCACAGTGTTACGTGTCGTTTAGTGTATTCCATCTCGTGGGTATGCATGTGTTTCCCCTGAAAAGCTGAAACAATGAAAGATAAGAAAATAATAGAGAATGGTATGTTCAGCATGGAGGGAAAAGAAATTGCACAGACTCAACATAAGTGCGGTGACAAAAAACATCAAACGCATTGAAATTCACATAAAAAACATTATTCCTTACCAATATATGTAACAAACACAAACAGCGTGGTACAAAGCAATTCCATTCGTCGGGTGACATAATAAAATTGGCCACCACCCCCCTTTTCAAAAAAAAAATTAAAAACACAATAAGAGTAAGCACCCTCAAAATCCCTTATCCTTCACGTACGAACCCCCACTCTTTCAAAATATTTAACAACGCAGCCCTTAGGTGCTAATTCCTCATTAGTTTGCTCTACTTGGGGAGATACTTCAAGCGCGACTTCCATGGTAAAACGTATGCTCTCCATTGGGTGGGTGGAGAATGTGAGTTGTTTCATTCTCCATTTACCTCCATTCTCCTTGCATGAGATCGCATCAAAATAATACTTGTGTAAGAAGGAATACCTCTGAAGTGACTGGTAGCATTTCTAATGCGTAATTAACCCTTAGAATAGAATGGGGAAAGACAATTGTAGAACCCCCTCAAAGTGAAAAAAAAAGACAAGCATTTCCAAGGAGAACTCTGTTGCAGCATAAACTAACATACAATAGCATACACCTATTGCTTGTCAGAATACTTCAGTTGGCATCGCAATGAAGATGTTAATGCATTATTCAATGTAATAAGGAAATAGATGAAGATATCAAAGTATGAGAAAAGATGGACTTACAGCACCCCTTACAAAGATGGCAATTAAAAAAAAGGAAGAGGAAAGGTGAAAGAAATATTATTACCCCTTTAACAATTCCCTACATTGAAAATAAAGAGTGAGTGAAATATATTCATTCTGACTAGATACGTTACCGTACTGTCTTCACCCACATTTTAAATCACAGAACTTTTTGCATTACGACAGATACTACGCATATGTAAGTCAGCCACGTCTGAAAAACAACTACTAATTGCAGGGCCTGATACCATTCTTGATAAAGCAAATGCTAAAAGAAATGCAAACTAGGAACCACTCCTACATTTTTGAGTAATCTTTCCCATATGCCTCCGCGAACCGCTTCAAAACCCAATCAACAGCCCGCACTGGAGGGTACCTTGGTGGATTCTCTTCCGAGTGACAGTTGTCGAGGCACTTGACGATGACATTCGGATTGGGATTGCAAAAGAAAGGCATGGAGTACCGTTCCTTGTCTGTGGCTACCACACGATGCTTTGTGGAACGGTATTGGCCATTGGTCCACATCTCCATCATGTCTCCAAGGTTGACAACAAAACTTCCTTCAACAGGTGGCACATCCATCAGCTCTCCGGAAAGTCCTCGAATTTGCAAGCCACCCACACCGTCTTGATAGAGTAATGTAATAGCGCAAAAGTCAGCGTGCTCAATAAGCAAATGAGATTTTTTGCCTGTAGTGGTTGGGGAAGGGTAATGCTTTATATTCAATTCACACATCGGATCCATAAACTTGGAGTCGAAGAAATCTTCCCGCAGACCGAGTCCCAGTGCCATAGCGCGCAGGATAACAAGTGAAAGGGCCCACATATCGTCATATTGATTTTCCATTTCCTCCGCCCAGCCCTTTACCTGAGTGGGGTGGATGTTCGGTCCTCGGAGCGGCACTCCTGCCATAACCTCTGGGTGGTGCTTCGGAAGATGGTGCCCCATATTGAACCCCTCGTAGCCGTAGACCTTAGCATCATCGGGGTCCTCGGCCCCAAAAGCAATATAACCACGATACAGCTTACTTTTACGAATGTCCAATTGGAGCTTCTCTTCCATGGGGAGTGAAAAATAATTCTTCGCTACATCTAGCACCCTCTCAATCTGCTCCTGCTGGATCGGATGCCCCACAATGTAGAAGAAGCCCCATGTTCTGCATGCATTATCAATCTGCTTGGAGACCCTTTCCTTTTCTGCGGATTCGCCACCAAATAGGGGCGAAACATCAATAACAGGAAGCGAGGCGCGTGTCATGGTTTCTAAATTACACACTGTTGCTTTCTTGAAATATATATATATGTACCGTTTTGTGCCTAACAATTGGAAAGGGTCCGCTTAAACAGCCAGTGCAGATGCAAAAATTAGGATAAAGGGGGACTTACCAGTAATATCTCAGGGGAATAAACAAGACAAAAAAAAGCACACAACAGAATGATACGAATTACAAGCTGTCAAGAGAGCAACAGTTTAAACAAACTAGTTGACATGTTGTCCACCACGTGACAATATACTGCTCACGTTAACATAATGATACCATAGTGGAAGCACTGATACAACGCCATAAGAAATATAAGGTTTCATAGTTCCAGTGATATCACACTGGAGTGCATTGCTACAATAGCACAGAGCAACGTGTCAGTTCCGATGTTCACCGAGTTAACAGGAGCAAATCACACACATATGAGGTCATTTTCATACATGTAAACTGGTACAAATTAAATAGTTTTATTCACCTGTTACCGCTTCCTTTACGTCGGAAACCAATTTTTTAGAGTTGGCTGCTTTTCTATTTGTACTAACGCTACCCTTAACGTCTTTTTTGACGCCACAATTGCTTCTACTAATTCTTTTTCGCTAATTTCTCTTTTCACAACCATTCTTTTTCTTTTCTCGCTTCTTCAGTCATATTAACTGAAAGGAGGATAAGATTTGATGATCCTTCCTGCCCACGCTTCACCCTTCCCAGTGGTCGATACTTCAACTACCCAAACAGCTTGTCTCTCACTTGTTTCTGCACCCAACTCAATAGTAGCGTTTCTTGTAATATATTGGGTATTCGAGTCCCTTGGTCCGTCGCATCATTACATCATTTTCCCTCAGTGCTTCCCACAATTTACGTACCTACAACCATTTAGTCATTCCTTTCTCTAACGTTTTAAAACATTTCAACATTAACTACTTAGCATCCATTGTTGGAGTTGTCACTCACGGTAAATACTCCCGGCCATTACTACTCTCCCACCAATTGGGTGTGGTGTACCTGCGTGCTTCTCCACCAAACCTTCCACTTATCATGCTGTATACCCGACAAAACAATCCAGTGAGGGTTTCCCTTATCCCATTGCTCCCCCTAAACTTTCTTTCAACGTAATTTTCGCAACATTTGATTGTTTCGGAAAGTATATAATCAAAACCTTGAGCAGCAACCTCTTGCCGAGTATAATCACATCTGACACTTCCTTAGAGACCTCTATCACTTTCATACCTGACACAGTACCTGTGCAGCCCTTCACTGGTTTATACACCTCCCTTCCTTCCCTGGAAGACCTTGCCATTCCAATGTACAGATATCCTAACACTAGCATGCGCCCTGTCACCTCAAAACGAAGAAGTTCCCCTTGTGCAATATGGAAGTTGTCCCTGAGGTCGCGAAACCACCTGGCCACCGCAAGTCTGTCCTGCTGACAGAACCTCTTAGTATGTCTTCAGTACAAGAAAAAGCGTTGAGTCACCACTCTACTCAGCATCCCCTTTTCAATAACAACACCGCTCCACGGATGAACAAAGCACGCTTATACGAGCAGAAGAGTAAAGTGATACTTCCTTCCATACCGGAAAGCCGACGATATCATCGTCATCACTCGCCACAGTGGTAAGTGACAGAATGTCAACTCTGAAAGCAGAATACACACAACTATGCAACGAACCTTCTACAGCAGAAATGATTAGATTGTGATACACTGATAAAATGATCAAAACCGTCAGGAGTGACTTTGCTTTCTTTAGGTGTTGTGAGCAGTGCCTCATACGCATCTGCACATAATAATACACTTTCCTTTACTTCCTATTCTACACTTCCATCGTACACGATTGGTTTGATGCTCCCTCAGAACAAATCTGGTCATCACACATTACACAGTGGGGGATGGGTCGTGAGTCCTGCTTTCAAAACCTTAGCGAAGCTTCAGCACACTGCCTCTACAGACTGTGTCAGTTTCAGGGGAAAAGAAAAAGCATAGCACGAAGGGATGGAGGCACAAAGAGATCTATAGCTAATCCACCTCCCATATTCCACCATACCTTAAAACCTCCGTGACACTGCGATGAAACATATGTCCCATGCTCGCACGATGCCTTACACTCCTCCCACACCAATCCGGTGGGTTGACAGTAACTAAATATCATACGTATGATGTGAACAAACTCGGCGCTTAATCACACAGCACAATGCAATACGTCCCAAGCAAAGCGGTTCACTCACTGCAATGGTACAATCTCACTTTTTCCACACACATCACTATGATTAATTATTAGACTTAAACTTGGCTATAATACGACACCATTGACATATTCTGAGATAAGTATCACGCAGCTGCCTTTGATGAAGCGGCATCCATCATTACATCCACTCATGCTCCCACGTAACGAGCTATTGAACATAACGGTTGGCGATACCAGAAGCAGCGTTAATGTGTGAGAATTCATTTATGTTTGAGTATGGCGTATCGATTGCTGTTATCAATAGATGCGATATTCAGCATCACAAAAGAATGCCCTAACTCTAACCGTATTAATCATCATTAGGTATTTCTCAGATCCAAACATTAGGGAAGTACATCGGATAAGAAAGAAAAACACTGGGTTCTAAAATATACATACCACTCGTTTTCCTTTGTTGGCAACACATCAAAGTTGGCAGTTCTCCTATTCTCCTTTCCTCCAATTAAAACTAGCTTATGGATTATTCCGTTGGTTTTATCAACGATTCAACATTACCATTACTTAAAAAGAGAATTTTCCCTTCTGAGTAATACAAAAGATAGTCGACGCTTCCATTGCCATCTGTGACAGAAAACAAACAGAGAAACACCACCTACCATACAATCTGCTGAAGGCTATCACTAACAGCAAACTGCACATCATCGTACCAACATGGAAGTTACGACGATGATAAGCATTAGCCATATGCATGAGCTCTAGAGTTTCATTCCACACATCAAGCTCTAGTGACATCTAAAAATATGTATCCCAACTCAACACTCAAGGGTTGTGCATTTCAACTCAAGGTTGGAGAGACGCATCAATCCGGTCAACGCGTTCAAAACATTCGGAAGGTTTTTGTGTAGTGATTACATGAGCGTACATCTCTGTGTTGAGGTATATTGCTACTCACATATAACATTTCTTAATACCACATTTTCCAGTAAATATAACTTACTCCTTATGGAAACACAGTAACCACTGCTATGGTACGTACTTGTTTCCTCTAGAATCATTGAATGTAGAGAATTTGTCATGAAACACAGTAACAATCGATTACGCCACCATCACTACTTCCTTCCCCCTTTTTACGCCATTCATATTTATTTTTCGCTTTCAATTTAACATCACTGTATCATTACTGCAGTGTTGTACCAGTTCTTCGACTGTTGGCCACGTTGGGAAAATGTCAAGAGTTATTTTATGCCTCACAACCTCATCAATGTGAGGTTTAAAAATTACATACCGCACATTATTTATTTTTTTTCCTTACGACGAGTTCCCATGCGCCGCTGTATCACTTCAGAGAATCAAAACTACCTCACAAATCACATTCTCTCTATCATAATCCGTCATTAGTATCAGAGACATGATAATTACACATTCGTCAAACTATCAAATCTTTCCTATAAATTAATTTCTTATTTCTCGTCTTTTGCCTTACTAGTAGCCATATTAATTATTGTTAATAGACTAATAGCTTAGCTTATAGTGATTATGAAGGAAGAAACAAAAACGATAATTTGTTTGCTTGTTTACTTATATTACTTTTAAAAATATTACAACGCTCCATCCTCAAGAATTCATAAAGCATGTCTTATTCCACAATTGAGCATTACAATAAAAAGCCTGTTCTGTGATAGCTGCGAAGTTGAATTGCTCTATTAACATGTTGTGAATAACTTCCTATTACATATTTCATCATTTCCCTATTTGATACTTCATAATACTAAAATACGTGAGAGTGGAAATGCAATTTATAATTTATGCATTTCACATCATTTATATGAAGGATTCTAGTCTCTGCACATTTTTAAGCAAAGAAGAGGGATGAAACTCTCACATGCAAGCAGCTGTCAAATCATTTATTAAATATTTTAAACTAAGGAAACACACGTCATCTATTTAAGAATAACACAAAAGTTACACAGCAACTACTTGACTATTTCACGACACAAAAATACAATAAGCCTCACACGGTATTCACATGGCAATATTTGAATACATTTTTAGTATAAGACATTATAAAGTTAAACACATGCGTGTATGCATACGTACATTAACTGCTAGAAAATGAATTCATGCGCCTAATACACAAATAAACATAACGTTGCTTCAGCTTAATTTATACACTTTCCTGAAAGTAAAACAGTGACAAGTAAACAACATAACTGTATAAGAGATAGAAAGGAAGAGAAGTTATTATTGGATAATCTAAACATATTGCTGAACATGTCAAATACGTACACACAAACACACACACATAAACAGACAAACATATACAGATATATTAAACAAAAAAAAACACTTTAATCATTTGCCTCCCGACATTTATGAGAAAAAGTCACGGAGTAAATTCCCACACTGTTTGCTGCAGGCGTACACATATGGGAAAACATAAGCAGGCGTGTGGTATACAACCAAAGGCAAGTAAACAATAATAGAAGCAAATCCACACAACATTCCTCACTTACACACACATATCCGTAACACCATAGCACAGTCATGGGAATAAAAAGTAAGAAATGAAAGGAAGTAAAAGTAATCAAAAAACAGAAACAGTGAAAAGTAAAGAAAAAGTAAAATCAAATTTCCTCTTAAAATAATGTATTGTTGATTTCATTCAATTTATTACTATCCTCTCTCTTGTTTTACTGTTTTAGTTATTTTCTCAAGAAACAAAGGGAATAGTGAAATAGGCAAGAGGGGATGAGTTCAAATTGTAATTATCACCTCCTGCTGGCTTCACTATTTTTTATTATTGTAACTAATACAATTTTTTTCTTTTTTTTTTGTGTGTGCAGAAAGAACACATATTATAAATATGTATATGTGTTTTTTTTTTGATAGTTCGTTTATGTTTCTACAGTCGTATATTTTATTTCCTCCTTTTTGCTTTTTTGTTTCAACAAAAAGAAATTGATCCAACAGAAGACAAAAATTGAGTATACACCAAAGAATGGTTCTGCACCTTCATTTTCCCATATGAACATTACATAACCTTCAAAAGATACTCAAAGAAATTATGTTATTAGAATCGATTGTACAACAGCATAATAACAAATAAGAAGGTAACAACATAAGTGCAACATGACAACAACTTCAGTTCCTCACAATATTCTTTAGACCATGTAAAATGTATCTTCAACAACACGTATATACACCGCAAAAAAATTGATAAACACATACGATAATGTTTAAAGAAATTCCCCATAAACATGAATAAAACAGATAAAATCCATGCTTGCTCGCTTCCGGGTCCCCTATTATCCTTATTCGTACAATTTATTGTTATTTCCCATTCTTCATTTCCTCCTTTTTACTTTTTTTTCTTAAATTATTAAAACCACTCCTGGCTGATACCAGCACGGAGCTTTTTTTTATTTCACTAGTTACAAAAAATTTTTCACATTATTTGAAGGTATCATAAATTTTCAAAACTTATTCAGGAAGTCCCTCTTTAACAGCCAATGCAAACATAGCACCAGCAAAAAGACCGAGTAAAAGAGCCACATTAATGCAAATGGCAGCAAGAGAGCGTTGACCCGCTGTGGTGAGGGATCCCGTACGTGGTCCATAAATCATTGAAAGGCCACCAAAGTAACCATTTGTGAGACCCCAAAGGAGAGAAACGGTGTAGGGAAGCCACACACCAGGAATGGTTCCGGCAGCACAAAGCGAAAGAGGAATTATCAGCAGTGCACGTGCAAATGAACCAATCATGACCATACGCGGAGACACATGCAACCGCTTGAACTGCAGCACAAGACGAGACAAGAAATCACCCAAGTTGAACATGGCAACAACAATTGTAAAGTACCATCCCCCATGAGTTGGGAACCCTTCTTTAACAGCAACAAATACATCAGGGAATACAAGAAGTGTCGCAAAGAATACAAAGAAGCAAGATAGTAACATGGGCCAAATGCGTTTCACCACAACCATAACACTCGCATCAAGCATTTGCTGAGCGTTGGTAGTGCCTTCAACCTGATCCGTATCCTTCATCTTATCTGGATCAATATCAGCATTCAATACATTCTTATTCTCTTTTTCATCAGGATACCCATCTTCGTCTGCTGGTCCTGTTCCCTTTGCATCGTTTTCATCTTCGCCATCATCTGTCTTTCCATCCTTCCTCGCAGCATACCTAAATTCTGCAGCATATTTAATGGCATATGGGTTTTTCCTCAGAAGGACAAGAAGGACGCATGCAACCACCTGAAGAAACATGACTAATCCAAAGTATATTTGGGACTGAGTTCGTCTGCTTTCAAAGTTATCCTTCATTGATGCTTGGATAACAATAGCCAAAAATGAAGTCATGAGGCCAGAGACAGCAAGACCCCACACGGTGGCACCATAGAATTTAGTTGGAAACGGTCCCGCAAGTGCAGCATTGCTGGAGTCACAGAGTGTCATGGAAATACCACAAACAAAAGCAACTATCATCATAGTTGCCATCGCACCGCCCTCACTTGTTCCTCCAACAGCAGGAATAACCAAAATTACAATGATTTCAACCATGGGAAGTGAGAGTCCAAAAAAGAGACGCCAACTAATAGGAATGCGTCGGCCCAATGGTGTGAGCATAAAGGCCTCCAAAAGCACTTGCATGGTAAACACGACAACATTATAATACGTGAACATGTGCTTCCAGAATGATGGATTTGCAGAAACAGCATGTTCATTACCCTGCGCAAACTTGTAGTATTCCCAAAAAAAATAATAATTGGAGTAAATGGCATTCGTCACATTCATCACCGACATCCCAAAAAAGATGAAGGTGAGATAGACAAAAAATTCAGCTGTCGACTCGAAACCAAGCATTGCCATCTTTTTGAATTACTTGAAATAATAATATAATAAGTTTGTCTATATAACAAAAAGAAAAACATATATGAAATGAAAGAAAAGAAAAGCAAAGTGAAAAATATGAAGGGAAAAACAAATTCAGGGACTCACATTATCAAGAAATAGAATTGTATCATTATAACTTTTTAGTAATTACAAAATTAGTGGTACCTTTGTTGAAATACGCACACTACTACAACTACAATAAATATAAAATTATGTATCAATTAACATTATCTGAATAACTACTTGCAATTTGAATCCTTTTAAAATAACATTCCTTTCAAATTAATTTCCTTTAAGGAAGTTAATATTAATAATAACAATGCTGCATTTGAATGCTAACACAAATCAACTTATCATATCACAATATAAATGCAATGGATATGAAAGGAAAAAAAAGAGTTAGAGTATTGAGTAATATCAGGCGTCTCTAAATTGTTTCAAATATCATCATATGATACTGATATGAGTCCTCCCTTAATTCACATGATTTGAGTAATAGCAAAATGCTAAACTTAAAAACACGAGTCATGAAGAACTTTTAATAATGAAACAATTATTGCAGTTTCCTTTTCTGATAATAGAACTAATGAACCCACGCGCGCGCACTCAAAGCATACCAAATAAAAATGATTTATTACACAGCCGTTTTCTTACCTTACCAACATTACTCAGATATAATATACATAAACAACAAATATGCGAATATAAATATACATATACTTACATATACGTGTTCATTTAGTTTTCTCATATGGGGGAACTATTTAAATGACAATAAATAAATTTATATTCTAATATAAAGCTAAACAAGTTTATATAAATTAAAAATCCATCACACACAGGGCAAGCTTTTATAGCTTTTAGTCGAACAACTTCTCCAAATACTACAATCCATAACACACGCCTCTACAGCAGCATAAATTATGCAACCATGCTAACATACAAAATAAAATATGTAATATATAATATCCCCTTTTTTGTCTTCTATTACTTACAATATAAAAAAGGAAGCTACATGTGTAAACACAAATCATTAGTAGGCGGAGAAGGAGCAGAAAACAAATAACTTTCCGCGATTGCATAATACGCCTTGAGGGAAAAATTTTTGAAGAAGCGCAGTCACTAAACACTCAGTGAGTTTGTCTTTTTCAAAAAAAAAATTGATGTTAAGGTGTAGAAAATACACATTTCTCAACTATTGAGTTGCATGCATTTATCACATTCTCCCACAGTGTTAGGTGTCGTTTAGTGTATTCCATCTCATATGTACCACATGTGTTTCCCCTGGAAAGCTGAGGCAAAAAAATGAGAAAATAATAGAGAATGGTATGTTCAACATACAGTAAGAGGTACAGAACAGACTCAACATAAGTGCGGTGGCAAAAAACATCAAACGCATTGAAATTCACATAACAAAAAAAATTATTTCTTACCAATATATGTAACAATTACAAACAGCGTGATACACAGCAATCCCATTCGTCAGGTGACATTATATAATTGGCCACCCTCCTTTCTCAAGAAAAAAAATTAAAAACACAATAAGAGTAAGCACCCTCAAAATCCCTTATCCTTCACGTACGAACCCCACATACACATCACTCTTTCAACATATTTAACAACGCAACCCTTAGGTGCTAATTCCTCATTAGTTTGCTCTACTTGGGGAGATACTTCAAGCGCGACTTCCATGGTAAAACGTATGCTCTCCATTGGGTGGGTGGAGAATGTGAGTTTTTTTCATTCTCCATCTACCTCCATTCTCCTCGCATGAGATCGCATCAAAATAATACCTGTGTAAGAAGGAATGACTTCAAAGTGAAGGGTAGCATTTCTAATGCGTAATTAACCCTTAAAATGCAATGAGAAAAGAAAAAGGTAGAAACCCCTCAGAGAGGGAAAAAAAGACAAATATTTCCAAGGAGGACTCTACTGCATCACAAACTAACATACAATAGCATGCACCCATTGTTTGTCAGAATACTTCAGTTGTCATCGTAGTGAAGATATCAATCCATTATCCAATGTAATAAGGAAATAGATGAAGATATCAAAGTAGGATAAAAGATAGCCTTACAGCATTCATTACAAAGATGATAATGAAAAAAGAAGAGGAAAGGTGAAAGAAATATTATTACCCCTTTAACAATTCCCTACATTGAAAATAAAGAGTGAGCGAAATATATTCATTCTGACTAGATACGTTACCGTACTGTCTTCACACAGATTTTAAATCACAGAACTTTTTGCATTACGACAGATACTACGCATATGTAAATCATTCATATCTGAAACCAACTACTAATCGTAGGGCCTGATACCATTCTTGATAAAGCAAATACTAAAAGAAATGCAAACTAAGAGGAACTCCTACATTTTAGGTTTTGCAAGCGAAAACACTTCCGCGAATCGCTTCAAAATCCAGTCAACAGCCCGCACTGGAGGGTACCTTGGTGGATTCTCCTCCGAATGACAGTTGTCGAGGCACTTAATAATGACATTCGGGTTTGGGACACAGAAAAAAGGCATGGAGTACCGTGTGCCACTTCTCGGAACAACACGGTGCATGGTAGAACGGTATTGGCCATTGGTCCACATCTCCATCATGTCTCCAATGTTGACAACAAAACTTCCTTCAACAGGTGGCACATCCATCAGCTCTCCGGAAAGTCCTCGAATTTGCAAGCCACCCACACCGTCTTGATAGAGTAATGTAATAGCGCAAAAGTCAGCGTGCTCAATAAGCAAATGAGATTTTTTGCCTGTAGTGGTTGGGGAAGGGTAATGCTTTATATTCAATTCACACATCGGATCCATAAACTTGGAGTCGAAGAAATCTTCCCGCAGGCCGAGTCCCAGTGCCATAGCGCGCAGGATAACAAGTGAAAGGGCCCACATATCGTCATATTGATTTTCCATTTCCTCCGCCCAGCCCTTTACCTGAGTGGGGTGGATGTTCGGTCCTCGGAGCGGCACTCCTGCCATAACCTCTGGGTGGTGCTTCGGAAGATGGTGCCCCATATTGAACCCCTCGTAGCCGTAGACCTTAGCATCATCGGGGTCCTCGGCCCCAAAAGCAATATAACCACGATACAGCTTACTTTTACGAATGTCCAATTTGAGCTTCTCTTCCATGGGGAGTGAAAAATAATTCTTCGCTACATCTAGCACCCTCTCAATCTGCTCCTGCTGGATCGGATGCCCCACAATGTAGAAGAAGCCCCATGTTCTGCATGCATTATCAATCTGCTTGGAGACCCTTTCCTTTTCTGCGGATTCGCCACCAAATAGGGGCGAAACATCAATAACAGGAAGCGAGGCGCGTGTCATGGTTTCTAAATTACACACTGTTGCTTTCTTGAAATATATATATATGTACCGTTTTGTGCCTAACAATTGGAAAGGGTCCGCTTAAACAGCCAGTGCAGATGCAAAAATAAGGATAAAGGGGGTCCTTCCGATAACAGTATTTTGGAAGAATAAACAAGAAAGGAAAAGAACACAACAGAATGATACGAATTACAAGCTGTCAAGAGAGCAACAGTTTAAACAAACTAGTTGACATGTTGTCCACCACGTGACAATATACTGCTCACGTTAACATAATGATACCATAGTGGAAGCACTGATACAACGCCATAAGAAATATAAGGTTTCATAGTTCCAGTGATATCACACTGGAGTGCATTGCTACAATAGCACAGAGCAACGTGTCAGTTCCGATGTTCACCGAGTTAACAGGAGCAAATCACACACATATGAGGTCATTTTCATACATGTAAACTGGTACAAATTAAATAGTTTTATTCACCTGTCCCCGCTTCCTTTACGTCGGAAACCAATTTTTTAGAGTTGGCTGCTTTTCTATTTGTACTAACGCTACCCTTAACGTCTTTTTTGACGCCACAATTGCTTCTACTAATTCTTTTTCGCTAATTTCTCTTTTCACAACCATTCTTTTTCTTTTCTCGCTTCTTCAGTCATATTAACTGAAAGGAGGATAAGATTTGATGATCCTTCCTGCCCACGCTTCACCCTTCCCAGTGGTCGATACTTCAACTACCCAAACAGCTTGTCTCTCACTTGTTTCTGCACCCAACTCAATAGTAGCGTTTCTTGTAATATATTGGGTATTCGAGTCCCTTGGTCCGTCGCATCATTACATCATTTTCCCTCAGTGCTTCCCACAATTTACGTACCTACAACCATTTAGTCATTCCTTTCTCTAACGTTTTAAAACATTTCAACATTAACTACTTAGCATCCATTGTTGGAGTTGTCACTCACGGTAAATGCTCCCGGCCATTACTACTCTCCCACCAATTGGGTGTGGTGTACCTGCGTGCTTCTCCACCAAACCTTCCACTTATCATGCTGTATACCCGACAAAACAATCCAGTGAGGGTTTCCCTTATCCCATTGCTCCCCCTAAACTTTCTTTCAACGTAATTTTCGCAACATTTGATTGTTTCGGAAAGTATATAATCAAAACCTTGAGCAGCAACCTCTTGCCGAGTATAATCACATCTGACACTTCCTTAGAGACCTCTATCACTTTCATACCTGACACAGTACCTGTGCAGCCCTTCACTGGTTTATACACCTCCCTTCCTTCCCTGGAAGACCTTGCCATTCCAATGTACAGATATCCCAACACTAGCATGCGCCCTGTCACCTCAAAACGAAGAAGTTCCCCTTGTGCAATATGGAAGTTGTCCCTGAGGTCGCGAAACCACCTGGCCACCGCAAGTCTGTCCTGCTGACAGAACCTCTTAGTATGTCTTCAGTACAAGAAAAAGTGTTGAGTCACCACTCTACTCAGCATCCCCTTTTCAATAACAACACCGCTCCACGGATGAACAAAGCACGCTTATACGAGCAGAAGAGTAAAGTGATACTTCCTTCCATACCGGAAAGCCGACGATATTATCGTGATCACTCTCCACAGTGGTAAGTGACAGAATGTCAACTCTGAAAGCAGAATACACACAACTATGCAACGAACCTTCTACAGCAGAAATGATTAGATTGTGATACACTGATAAAATGATCAAAACCGTCAGGAGTGACTTTGCTTTCTTTAGGTGTTGTGAGCAGTGCCTCATACGCATCTGCACATAATAATACACTTTCCTTTACTTCCTATTCTACACTTCCATCGTACACGATTGGTTTGATGCTCCCTCAGAACAAATCTGGTCATCATACATTACACAGTGGGGGATGGGTCGTGAGTCCTGCTTTCAAAACCTTAGCGAAGCTTCAGCACACTGCCTCCCCAGACTGTATCAGTTTCAGGGGAAAAGAAAAAGCATAGCACGAAGGGATGGAGGCACAAAGAGATCTATAGCTAATCCACCTCCCATATTCCACCATACCTTAAAACCTCCGTGACACTGCGATGAAACATATGTCCCATGCTCGCACGATGCCTTACACTCCTCCCACACCAATCCGGTGGGTTGACAGTAACTAAATATCATACGTATGATGTGAACAAACTCGGCGCTTAATCACACAGCACAATGCAATACGTCCCAAGCAAAGCGGTTCACTCACTGCAATGGTACAATCTCACTTTTTCCACACACATCACTATGATTAATTATTAGACTTAAACTTGGCTATAATACGACACCATTGACATATTCTGAGATAAGTATCACGCAGCTGCCTTTGATGAAGCGGCATCCATCATTACATCCACTCATGCTCCCACGTAACGAGCTATTGAACATAACGGTTGGCGATACCAGAAGCAGCGTTAATGTGTGAGAATTCATTTATGTTTGAGTATGGCGTATCGATTGCTGTTATCAATAGATGCGATATTCAGCATCACAAAAGAATGCCCTAACTCTAACCGTATTAATCATCATTAGGTATTTCTCAGATCCAAACATTAGGGAAGTACATCGGATAAGAAAGAAAAATACTGGGTTCTAAAATATACATACCACTTGTTTTCGTTTGTTGGCAACACATCAAAGTGGGCAGTTCTCCTATTCTCCTTTCCTCCAATTAAAACTAGCTTATGGATAATTCCGTTGATTTTATCAACGATTCAACATTACCATTACTTAAAAAGAGAATTTTCCCTTCTGAGTAATACAAAAGATAGTCGACGCTTCCATTGCCATCTGTGACAGAAAACAAACAGAGAAACACCACCTACCATACAATCCACTGAAGGCTATCACTAACAGCAAACTGCACATCATCGTACCAACATGGAAGTTACGACGATGATAAGCATTAGCCATATGCATGAGCTCTAGAGTTTCATTCCACACATCAAGCTCTAGTGACATCTAAAAATATGTATCCCAACTCAACACTCAAGGGTTGTGCATTTCAACTCAAGGTTGGAGAGACGCATCAATCCGCTCAGTGCGTTCAAAACATTCGGAAGGTTTTTGTGTAGTGATTACATGAGCGTACATCTCTGTGTTGAGGTATATTACTACTCACATATAACATTTCTTAATACCACATTTTCCAGTAAATATAACTTACTCCTTATGGAAACACAGTAACCACTGCTATGGTACGTACTTGTTTCCTCTAGAATCATTGAATGTAGAGAATTTGTCACGAAAAACAATCCAAATCGATTACGCCACCATCACTACTTCCTTCCCCCTTTTTACGCCATTCATATTTATTTTTCGCTTTCAATTTAACATCACTGTATCATTACTGCAGTGTTGCACCAGTTCTTCGACTGTTGGCCACGTTGGGAAAATGGCAAGAGTTATTTTATGCCTCACAACCTCATCAATGTGAGGTTTAAAAATTACATACCGCACATTATTTATTTCTTTTTTTCTTACGACGAGTTCCCATGCGCCGCTGTATCACTTCAGAGAATCAAAACTACCTCACAAATCATATTCTCTCTATCATAATCCGTCACTAGTATCAGAGACATGATAATTACACATTCGTCAAACTATCAAATCATTCCTATAAATTAATTTCTTATTTCTCGTCTTTTGCCTTACTAGTAGCCATATTAATTATTGTTAATAGACTAATAGCTTAGCTTATAGTGATTATGAAGGCAAATACAAAAATGATAAACTGTTTATTTATTTGTTTACTTATGTTTACTTTTAAAAATATTACAACGCTCCATCCTCAAGAATTCATAAAGCATGAGCTATTCCACAAATAAGCATTACAATAAAAAGCCTGTTCTGTGATAGCTGCGAAGTTAAATTGCTCTATTAACATGTTGTGAATAACTTCCTATTACGTAATTCATCATTTCCCTTTTGATACTCAATAATATTACAATATGTGAAAGTGGAAATGCAATTTATAAGTTATGCATTTCACATCATTTATATGAAGGATTCCAGTCTCTGCACATTTTTAAGCAAAGAAGAGGAATGAAACTCTCACATGCAAGCAGCTGTCAAATCATTTATTAAATATTTTAAACTAAGGAAACACACGTCATCTATTTAAGAAAAAACACAAAAGTTACACAGCAACTACTTGACTATTTCACGACACAAAAATACAATAAGCCTCACACGGTATTCACATGGCAATATTTGAATACATTTTTAGTATAAGACATTATAAAGTTAAACACATGCGTGTATGCATACGTACATTAACTGCTAGAAAATGAATTCATGCGCCTAATACACAAATAAACATAACGTTGCTTCAGCTTAATTTATACACTTTCCTGAAAGTAAAACAGTGACAAGTAAACAACATAACTGTATAAGAGATAGAAAGGAAGAGAAGTTATTATTGGATAATCTAAACATATTGCTGAACATGTCAAATACGTACACACAAACACATACACATAAACAGACAAACATATACAGATACATTAAACAAAAAATTAATTTAATTATTTGCCTCCCGACATTTATGAGAAAAAGTCACGGAGTAAATTCCCACACTGTTTGCTGCAGGCGTACACATATGGGAAAACATAAGCAGGCGTGTGATATACAACCAAAGGCAAGTAAACAATAATAGAAGCAAATCCACACAACATTCCTCACTTACACACACATATCCG
Source organism: Trypanosoma brucei brucei TREU927 (assembly GCF_000002445.2). Classification (NCBI taxonomy): domain Eukaryota; phylum Euglenozoa; class Kinetoplastea; order Trypanosomatida; family Trypanosomatidae; genus Trypanosoma; species Trypanosoma brucei. The sequence continues at coordinate 1,109,866 of NC_005063.2, read as the reverse complement.
TAACACCATAGCACAGTCATGGGAATAAAAAGTAAGAAATGAAAGGAAGTAAAAGTAATCAAAAAACAGAAACAGTGAAAAGTAAAGAAAAAGTAAAATCAAATTTCCTCTTAAAATAATGTATTGTTGATTTCATTCAATTTATTACTATCCTCTCTCTTGTTTTACTGTTTTAGTTATTTTCTCAAGAAACAAAGGGAATAGTGAAATAGGCAAGAGGGGATGAGTTCAAATTGTAATTATCACCTCCTGCTGGCTTCACTATTTTTTATTATTGTAACTAATACAATTTTTTTCTTTTTTTTTTTGTGCAGAAAGAACACATATTATAAATATGTATATGTGTTTTTTTTTTGATAGTTCGTTTATGTTTCTACAGTCGTATATTTTATTTCCTCCTTTTTGCTTTTTTGTTTCAACAAAAAGAAATTGATCCAACAGAAGACAAAAATTGAGTATACACCAAAGAATGGATCTGCACCATCATTTCTCCTGTTAAAAATTACGAAAGCTACACAAAACATTGGAGGAAATTATGATATTTGTAGGGAGTCAATCACAACATAATGAAAACGGGAAAAAAGAAAAAGACAATTATATGAACGCGCACCTGCGGTCCTCCGTCCACTTCTCTCTCTTTTAAAATGATTGCAGATATGTTTATTTATACTCAGTCACAAGTTTAGAGAAACGAAAAGGGAAAGACGTACTTTCTTCTTTTATACCATTTATCACATTTAAAACAACATAACGTGTGCACGCATATGCTTCATTACTCTCAAATATCATATAATTCTTTTCTAACTAGAATTTATTCTTATTCCTCATATTTCAATTTCTCGCTCATCTCTTTACTATCCTTACCCTTCTTTTTATTGCATCATTCACACCACTCCTAGCTGATACCAGCATCGAGTATCATTTATCTTCTTTTTCATTAATAAATTAAAAACTAATGATATGTCATTACTTAAAGTATTTACAAGTTTTGAGAAATTTATTTAGGAAGTCCCTCCTTAACAGCCAAGGCAAACATAGCACCAGCAAAAAGACCCATAAGAAGGGCAACATTAATGCAAATGGCAGCAAGAGAGCGTTGACCCGCTGTGGTGAGGGATCCCGTACGTGGTCCATAAATCATTGAAAGGCCACCAAAGTAACCATTTGTGAGACCCCAAAGGAGAGAAACGGTAAAAGGAACCCCCACACCAGGAATTGCACCGGACACACAAAGAGAAAGAGGAATTATCAAAAGTGCACGTGCAAATGAACCAATCAAAACCATACGCGGAGACACATGCAATTGCTTGAACTGCAGCACCAGACGAGACAAGAAATCACCCAAGTTGAACATGGCAATGGCAACGGGAAAGTACCAAAAGTTATTAAGATCCATCGAGCCTTTAACGGCAAAGAATACACCAGGGAATACAAGAAGTGTCGCAAAGAACACAAAGAAGCATGAAAGTAACATGGGCCAAATGCGTTTCACCACAACCATAACACTCGCATCAAGCATCTGCTGAGCGTTGGTAGTGCCTTCAACCTGATCCGTATCCTTCATCTTATCTGGATCAATATCAGCATTCAGCACATTCTTGTCATCCTTTTCATCGGGATATCTATTCTCATCTGCTGGGCCCCTTCCTTTAAAATCGGTGTCATCTTCTTCACCTGTTGCTCCATCCTTCCTCGCAGCATACCTAAATTCTGCAGCATATTTAATGGCATATGGGTTTTTCCTCAGAAGGACAAGAAGCACGCATGCAACCACCTGAAGAAGCATGACTAATCCAAAGTATATTTGGGACTGAACTCTCTTGCTTTCAAAACTGCTGTCCATCGATGCTTTGATAACAATAGACATAAATGAAGTCATGAGGCCAGAGACAGCAAGACCCCACACGATGGCACCATAGAATTTAGTCGGAAACGGTCCCGCAAGTGCAGCATTGCTGGAGTCACAAAGTGTTTTGGAAATACCACCAACAAAAGCAACTATCATCATAGTTGCGATTGCACCATCTTCGCTTCCTCCAACTTCAGGGATCACTAAAATCACAATAATCTCCACCATAGGAATTGTGAGTCCAAAGATGAGACGCCAACTAATAGGAATGCGTCGGCCCAATGGTGTGAGCATAAAAGCCTCCAAAAGCACTTGCATCGTAAACACAACAACATTATAATACGTGAACATGTGCTTCCAGAATGATGGATTGGAGGATATCGCATCTGCATTACGCTGCGCAAACTTGTAATATTCCGAGAAATAATCATAATTGGAGTAAATGGCATTCGTCACATTCATCACCGACATCCCAAAAAAGATAAAGGTGAGATAGACGAAAAATTCAGCTGTCGACTCGAAACCAAGCATTGCCATCTTTTTGAATTACTTGAAATAGTGATATAATAAGTTTGTCTATATAACAAAAAGAAAAACATATATGAAATGAAAGAAAAGAAAAGCAAAGTGAAAAATATAAAGAGAACAACAAATTCAGGGACTCACATTATCAAGAAATAGAATTGTGTCATTATAACTTTTTAGTAACTGCAAAATTAGTGGTACCTTTGTTGAAATACGCACACTACTACAACTACAATAAATATAAAATTGTGTATAAATTATTAACATTATCTGAATAACTACTTGCAATTTGAATCCTTTTACAATAACATTCCTTTCGAATTAATTTCCCTTAAGGAAGTTAATATTAATAATAACAATGCTGCATTTGAATGCTAACACAAATCAACTTATCATATCACAATATAAATGCAATGGATATGAAAGGAAAAAAAAGAGTTAGAGTATTGAGTAATATCAGGCGTCTCTAAATTGTTTCAAATATCATCATATGATACTGATATGAGTCCTCCCTTAATTCACATGATTTGAGTAATAGCAAAATGCTAAACTTAAAAACAAGAGTCATGAAGAACTTTTAATAATGAAACAATTATTGCAGTTTCCTTTTCTAATAATAGAAATAAAGAACCCACGCGCGCGCACTCAAAGCATACCAAATAAAAATGATTTATTACACAGCCGTTTTCTCACCTTACTAACATTACTCAAATATAATATACATAAACAACAAATATGCAAATATACACATACATGTACGTGCATATACGTGTTCATTTAGTTTTCTCATATGGGGGAACTATTTAAATGACAATAAATAAATTTATATTCTAATGTAAAGTTAAACAAGTTTATATAAATTAACAATCCATCACACACAGGGTTAGCTTTTGTAACTTTTAGTCAAACAACTTCTCCAAATACTACAATCCATAACACACGCCTCTACAGCAGCATAAATTATGCAACCATGCTAACATACGAAATAAAATATGTAATATGTAATATCCCCTTTTTTGTCTTCTATTACTTACAATATAAAAAAGGAAGCAACACGCATAAACACAAATCATTAGCAAGCGGAGAAGGAGCAGAAAACAGATGACTCTCTGCAACTGCATAATACGCCTTGAGGGAGAAAAGTTTGAAGAAGCGCAGTCACTAAACACTCAGTGAGTTTGTCCTTTACAAAAAAAAAATTGATGTTAAGGTGTAGAAAATACACATTTCTCAAGTATTGGGCTGCATGCATTTATAACATCTTCCTTTATTTTTTTTTTCGAAATTACACAAACATTCGCCCTTTACCGTGCTATTTTGGGGAATGGCGCACTTTTTTTTAGGAGTGCTGATTCAGTAATGAGAAAAGGAAAAAAAAACACAAAACGGATGATAGCGAAAGAATTAACGGGTTTTATTTTGAGAAGTAGGGCACGTTGGGGCGAATTCTTTCTGGATGAAATTAAACAGTTGTATGGAACTTCATGCGTTAACACTCATTTTTTTTTAATGGGTGGAAAACAATACTGCACAGTTTTTATGTACCATGGAGAAACAAACAGACGAAACAAAAAGAAAAAGAACAAAAGCGGCTCTTGTTCTTCTTCTTGTCTTTTCTTCCACCCTTCCTTCCTTTTAAAAAATTAATAATAAATTCATCAACACCATTTCTTCTTTATGGACGCGGCGTACTGCAAATGCACTGAAGGTATCATTATGACATTATTTTTATTTTTTTTTTATTTCACAAAGTGGGGCAATTGCTGCGACTGACGCATCCTCGAAAAGCATGAGTGAGGCCCTGTTCTGGAAAGTGTCTCCCAACTTCCCACCTCAGCAACCATTCCTTCATTAAGAACGACAATTTTATCCGCATGCTTTAATGTTGCAAGACGATGCGCCACAATAATAATGGTAGAATCCCGTAGTAAATTGTTTCCCTCACGGAGCCGCAGCGTATCGAAGATTTCTCCTTCAGTTATGGTATCAATTGCACTTGTAGGTTCATCGAAAATGCAGAGACCAACAGCTGAGCCGGCTTTTACGAAAGCACGTGCGATGCAAAGACGTTCCACTTCACCGCCACTAAACTCACGCACATTTAAAGGTGCATGAATTCCGGATGAACGCTTCTGCACGAAGCTGAGCGCACGTGAAGCGGAAAGTGCCGCGCAAATGTTTTCATCGCTGCAATCCCAGAGATTACCCAACGCAATATTTCCCCCGATGGAAAGATCCTCAATGAATCTCAAGTTGTTCTCTTCTTGCCACACGTTGGCTATTCGGCGCCTCAACATGCGAGCAGGGTATTGGCTTATATGTACTCCATTCACAAAAATGTCTCCTTCCGTTGGAGCATATGTTCGATTGAGCAGACGGAGAAGTGTTGTTTTCCCAGACCCGCTGTAGCCGGCAATGCCAAGGAACTCTCCCTTGTTTACGACAAATGAGACTCGCCGGAGGACATAAGGATGTCTGTCGCTGTATCTAAAAGAAACTTCACGAAACTCCACACTCCATGGTCCATCCAGTGAAGGAGGGACAATGCCTCGTACGGGTCGATCAATTTTCCGCTGAACTGATTGCAAACCCTCCAAAACTTGATAACACCCCAGTGAACTTCCGCTAAAAGCGAGGTGCCGCCGGAGGTGAGCCTCATCGACTTGCGCTTCACTCATACCGCACTCGTCGTAAAAAGAGCCGAGGAATGCGTGATACAATGGACACCAGTGTTGAATTGAACGCAACTGATTCACTATCTCGGTTTGATCCAACACCGATTGCGTAAAAAAGTTAGGTGAGAAACGTAGAGCCACTGCTGAAACAAGCAAAAGTGGCAACGTGTCAGCCATCTGAAACAACCCGTGCAAAACATCACGCCCGCACTGCTCATAACGATCATTCCGCTCCGACGCTGTTGCGAAGGCGGCAGCCGCCGTGGCTGCCATCAACTCCCACCCGGAAAGACGAAGTGCTGCAAATCCCTGAAGATAATCCTGACGGCACTGCCAAACACAAGTGGACGGACTCGCAGTCGCTGGTCGCGGTGAGTTTTGAATGACGTCTTTTATCCATCCAAGCCGTCGCACACTTACAGCGCATGTGTGGCCGCCTGCTTGTAATTTCCGCTTCAATGCGTCCACAACGCATCCGCTGAACACGGAAGGTACTAAAGGCCATATCACGTGTTGTGTGAGAAGGTCCCACATGTAGCCAAGTGGTCTACCGGACTCCACGAATACCATTGAAAAGAGCACCAAACCGTACTGCACTGACGACTTGTCGTGACGGGAGGGGTGGGAGAAAGTCTGTTGAAACAACATTTTGTTGTCCGTAGATGATAACATACACTTTATTCCGTCATCCTTCTGTTTCTGTAGAAGGGTTAGGGGCGACGAGGTCAAGGAATTTTGGACGGGAAATGAGCAGGTGGGAGACACCTGATTTTCCTCTCCATTTCCTGCATAAGTGGAAGTAGCGATATTAGTGACTGAAGCTAATTGGCTCTTTGTAAACTGCGACTCCATGTAAAGGCTTTCATTAAGAAAGTACAGGAAATTACTCCATTGAGTCCCTAACCACATGACTAGAGAAACCACTGGAAAACTGAAGACGACTCGACACCCGTGCATCACTTCAAGTAGTGCAGGCACTCGACTCTGCAGCTCATCCATCACCGAACCTGAGGCCTGCCAAAGAGCCTGCGATACACAACGGGAGAGAAGCCAATCATCAGAAGGATCGTAGTCGGCCGTAGCCAGCGCCAAATAGGCATCAATGTGAATAGAAGTAATAATATCCGATAGGATGGATTGGATAACAAATCCACGGATGCAGTACAACGACTCAAAGGCAAACGTTGACGCAACCGCCATCGACACAAAAGTCGCTGGAAGCCCCATAAGTTGCTTTATGATAAACCGGAATGGCGACAGCTTGGGTGACACATCGCCGTTTAGACTCTTTCCAATCTCCGCCGCGTAGATAGGTCGCCAGTGGACGAAAGCATGCATCCCCAGAATACATTTCAGAATAACCTCTGGTGAGAACAATACGGTAGCCGCCAAGGTGACAAGTTGCGGAATGGAGCACGAGGAGCACATTAGCTTCCAAAAAGAAGTTATTCCGGATTGAAGCGAGCGTTTTCTGTTATAGGCAGTAATTAAACCCAAATACAGCTCTTCAGGAAACTCCTGTACCACAACATCGGCTTGAGCAGCAGGCGGATACCGCGCGATTGAGTATTTACCTCGCAGCAGCATGCACAGTGCCAAGACTTCCTCAGCTTTTACATCGTCGAGGATACACAATGCAACGCCATCATCCAATAAAATGTCACGGATGCTGCAGTTCATCAACGCCATGAGACAGTTCCAAATGTCGCAAACAAGAAGATGGTCCGGGTGCGAATTCTTCATCAAGCCGCAGTGAACTGCAAACACGGACGGAAGTTGCATGATATTGTGGTTAAACACTAAAGTCCTCACGTGTATGGACTCCACCCCGTTGCAATTCAAAAAAATGGCGATGGAGGCGTCATCTTTGCATTCCGTCTGCTTACTGTCGTGCCCATCTGTTTTTATTGTTGCCCTCGTAAGCATCTCAAGTATTTCATATGCCTTCCGCTCGCAATCCAAAAGAACCGCAGGCCTCGCCCTTTCGCGTAATAATGCTCGAGCTGCGATAACAACGGCAGCGGCGCATATGGAAATGCCAAGTGGTACAAACACGGCGTTACGTATATTTATTCTCGCGTGCATCACACACACCTGCACGCACGCTACTAATATAAGAATGGTAAACAATAGCCAAGTAAAAAAAAAAAAACAGAAATGGAAAAAAGAACGAAACGAGTTTGGGAGGGATGTTTCTTTTTTTTTTTTCTTTTCAATGTGAAAATGTGGAAGCGAGAGCAGCACAGTTGAAATAAACTTTAGTCGGTAAACAAAACATAAAACAACAGCCACATTACACCAAATAAACAAAAGATAAAAAATTGAGTGATTAAAATAGTAAAATCGACATAAACTGAAAAATGACGAACAGCGTACTCTTACTGATGTCATTTTTTCCTGTGCCAAAAAGTTTTTTGCGTGCACGATGACGTGTGGAGCGGTTAAAGGGGAAAAAAAAGAAGTTTAACAGCACTTCCATTTCCCCTTGTTCACACCAACATATATATATATATATATATATATATATGCATAAATCTATGAACAAGCAACACACAGAAACTACCAACAGCAGCGTGTGAGACCCACCCTTATCTAAATTTCCCCCCCCCCCCCTATTTACTTCTTTTCATTTATTTTTTTTTTCGTTTTCAATATCATATGCCTCTTTTCTATCTATATTTCCACCCCCCCCCCTCTCCCTTGTGAGGTTCTTCTTGCTGCTTTCGTTTCTTCCTTTTTTTTTTTGTTGTTGTTGTTGTTTTTTTACTGGTTCTCTTTGTTTGCTTTTGTTTTGTTTTGTTTTTCCTTTCCTCTCCCCATGCCTTTTTACCAACGCCACTCCACCCAACATTCTCACCATGAAAGTCTCCGTACTCGCAATTCCAACATTGTTAAAGTCGAAGAAGTCCGGTATTTGTTATTCTTTGAGGTGTTGTCGCTGGTTGAGCGGCGGGAATGTTAAGAGTAAATTGCGCTGGTGGGGCGGGCACAACACCCCTCGTGTTGTGAACCAAAGTTTCCACGGGATTTGCACGTAACGGAACGACGGGAATATCAAAGGAGGGAACTCCGGTAAGGCCCCGCTGCACAAATGGAGTAGTGGGGCCCGTGAGAGGAACTAACGGTGCATCAGCAAAACCTGCTAGAGAAAATGCATGACTCAGTTGCTGTTGTTGCTGTTGCTGTTGTTGCTGTTGGGTTGCTGGAACTTCGGCATATGCAACTAATGGAGGTGTATGATCCACAACAGGAGTAACTGGGGCTGCTACGGACGGAAGTTTCACCGCCTTCGGCGACGAGCGACGCTGCCGTGGTGTTTTTTTCACTTCACTTTTCTCCACTGGCGCCACCTCCTGCACATCATCCACAGCTTCTACAGTCACATCTTTTATGACTGGTTCCTCTTCGGCTGCAGTTGCAACAACTACTGGAAGCAGATCCTCCCCCTCAACAACAGGCGCTATTACAGCGGGTGCTACAACAGTTTTTGGTCCCTCCTTGCGTGGACTTCTGTTTCTTCTTCCCTTCGCTTCGATAACTGGAGCATGAATTATTTCTTCCTCATTCCCCTCTTCCACAACCGCCGCCACTACTTCAGGTTGTGTCTCTGACTTCACTCGTCTTCTACGTTTCGTTTTTGTTGTTGCCATTTCCTCTGCTGCTAGAGCCTCAACAGCTTCCGCTGCTTCAGGTGCCGCTAACGGAGCCTCATTTGCCACAGCCATCACCGGTGGCGCGCTTTCGGCCTCCTTTTGTTTCTTCAAAAGCGCAGCCGCATTCTGTAGTTCCTCGCGTCTCTTCTTGCTCAATTCTTCAATCAGAAGTAAAAACTTTTGTTCTGCTTCAGATTCTATTTTCTTTTTGAATGCACGTTCCGCTTCGGCATCAGCTGCTTTCGCCGCGCGGCGCCCTCGAGTAGTCTTCCGTGGAGGAGCTGGTGAAACGGATGCTGCCACATCTTCTTGCTTTAATCTCTGCAACTCTGCAATGGCCTTTCGTTTATTGGCGGCATAGTGACGAACAAGTTTGGATTCTTCCTCCTTCTCCTTCGATACCGCTTTCCGTATGGCAGCCCGAATGACTAACCGGCGCCGCTTCCGCTCTTCCCTCACCATTTGCAGAAACAACCGCTCTGCTTCTCTTTCACGTTGCTTTCGTTGTTTGTCCGCAGCTGTTACTCGCTGCTCCGCTTTTGGTTTAGTTTTCTCTTTTGTTTTCACTACGGGTTCTGATGATCCCTTTGCATTCAACTTCGCTGCTTTTTTGGCTTTTACCATCCCTTTCAACTCCTTCTTTTTAACGGATGGCAAACCACGAAGCACCGCGGCTCCTCGTAACAACAAGGACCGCAGCATCTTCGCCTACTCACTCCCTTTTAGGACTGAAGTAGGTGAATAAATACACACACACAATATATATATATATATATATATATATATATACTCTCCTCCTATTTCCTCTCTATTTCTTTTTTCCTTTGTTGTTGTTGTTGTATGTTACAATATGACTTCATTTCCAGTCAAAAAGAAAAAAAAGAAGAGAAAATAAAAGGAAGTTAAAGTGAACCTCCTTAATTACTACAGATAAAAGAAACGCACACGTGCATCCCCCTTTAACCATAACGCATCCACTCTTGCCTAACAAAAGTAAAGGAATGGATGGGGAAACCATAGTTTTGTGCCCCCCCCAAAAAAAAAAAGTGCACAGCGCTGCCTGCCCTACTCATATGTTGTCACATGCATTATTACTCCCACACCATCAGGTGTAAAAGTAAATACGGAAAGAGTCAGTCTCTTTTTTAAAAAAAAAAAAGAAAGAAGGAAATGAACAAGAGGGTCAGAATAAGATAAGACGAAAGGTAAAAGAAGGACTGAAGTCAAGATAGAAAATAATCGGACCCCACAACGATATCGCGAATCGAAGGTTTAACCTACGTTTACCATGTAGGATCCTTGTTGCCAGTCTTCTTTTTGTCATTCAGCTCAAAGTGCTTCGTGCGCTTCAAGACATTTTGAATAATCGACTTGCAGTTGGAGCACTGAAGCTTCAAAACAATTTTTTTTGTCGTTTTCGCCTTCTTGTGGAAAATAGGTTTCGTCTGACCACCATAACCGGACTGTTTGCGGTCGTAACGGCGCTTACCTCTGGCATACAAACGTGCCTTACCAGCTTTATACTGAACTACCTTAAAACTCTTGTGAGCATTGCACCTTTCATCAGGGCAATGCATTTTCTTCTTTTTGGGGTAGTTAACCATCTCCTTTCCTCCTCCTCTGCCCTTTATAACACAAGAAATAATAAATAAATAAATATATATATATATATATATATATATATATGTGTGTGTGTATATATACGCATTTTTTTTTTATATGTGAATGTAAAAGGAAAGAAAATGAAAAAGAGGGTTGAGTTACATAATTCAGGGAGACATTATGCACCTACGTTTGAGCAGACAGGAGGACGAAAAAAAAAAAAACAGAAACGGAAACAGAAAAAAAAAATAGGGTGCTTGAATATTTGCTCGTAAGGGTTCCAAAATAAATTATTATTACTTTTTTTGTTTTGGAAAAAAAAAATGTGCATGAGGGTTTTACCGCCTCAGCACTACAAATGCAACCGGCACTCTGATACTTCTCATCATCATTCGCTCTACGCATATTCATCATTGGCTTCAGCTGCCGTTTGCTCGCGACAATCATATGCGTAGAAATTACGGTAACTCAACAAGATGGGCAACACAGTTGCCTGGTGACCAGATCGTACAATGTCATCAAATTCTACCCATTCGTGCCACTTAGGATTGATCATATCAATCACTTCTGATAGAATTGATTGCGCTGAAATATCAGTCATGAGACCATTAGCAATGAGTTCACTTGCAACCTCTTTGCAGAAACCCCGCAGGGTATCTACAGTAACATACGACTTTGTTCCTTCTAAATCTAGAATGCTCCAAATGTATTTCATAGCAGGAAGGGTCGCCGCGTGTTCCGTTGCAATGACAAAATCCAAATATGTCTTATAATCCATTACATGATGCTTGCCGCTGTGCGGGACGTGGCACTCAAATACCCGCTCAACCACTAAACTGGTAAAACTACTGTCACAGTAGCGGGCAAGTTCATCTATAGAAAGAACGCCATCACCATCAAGGTCCAAACTCGTGTAGTGCTCATAAATTCGACCCATGAGGGGAAGAGAAAACCAGTTGTCCATACTCAACACATCTTGTGTGAGGAACTCGGTAGAGCCCGGGTTCCAATATAACTGACTTCTGCGGACGCGAAGTACAGTTTCTTCCTCCAGTGCCTTCACAGTGTACATGTCGTCTGGATGATTCCCTTCTCCCTCATAAGAAATAACTAATGCTGCCACCGTGTCATCAACGCCAGTATCTGCCACTAAATGTGAGGCAGCCACATCCACCGTGCAACCCTCTGGAAAAGTTGTGATGGCATCTTGTGCGTCACTCTCATACATGCGCAGCAGCTCTGAGAAGACATCGCTCTTCATCATGGTGTCGATGGCTATAGCCCCAGTACGTCTCGTATCACACATGAACATAAACTTTCTCGATGCATGACAGAGATAATACGGTTGCATCCATGGCGGTATATCCCGCACGAGGCGCAAATTCGGCACCAACTCCACTAGAAAGTTTTCAATATCATCCTGCGTTAAACCATTGGAAAGGGGAGATGATGCACTCGGTGGGCATCGCAGCTGCCCCGCTACTTTAGAAACGGGATCCTGCAGAACCATAGGAACAACCCTCGCAGTTAGTTCAAGTTTAATTCGCAACCTATAGAGAAGTAGCCGCTTAGCTGCGAAAGCATACATGGGAACGGCAGATATCGTTCCATCCTCTGCGCGCGGGAAGGATAAAAAAGTGGCAGGGGAAAGAAACGGGTGACTAAAGTACAGCCGCTTGCGGGACTCGCGCTCGGATGCCGGTGCCGCTTTATCTTCTTCAATGGTCATGTGGAAAACAAGGTTATATACCATACTCTTATACCCCTTGTATGATATCCTCAGTTCTTCGTATGTTTCTACACAGTCATTTGAATCTGTACCACTATGTTCCCTATACTTAACGATGTTATTCCAGAGTTCGGTTGGGTTCGTATTAGCGTACAGAGGCACAAGATGTGCAGCCAGATATCGTCGCCGAGCCTCACATGCCGCTTGAACAGACTGTTTTTCACCTAACGGCACAAATCCGGGAAACGTTAGCATGGCAAAGTGCTTTCTAATGCGAACCAACGAAAAAAAAAAGAGAGAGAGAAAAAAGAGAAAAGGGACGAAAATGCATGAAAGGAATAGAGGAATACCTCTAACCCAACCAACAAATGCACAAGCGCATGGACGGGTACAGACACAGAGTTTACCCCTACAATGTGGTTTTAAAACTTAGAGGAGCAACATACACAGGTTCGTTAATTCCTCAAGAAAGTGGAGTAGGAGGAGGAGGAAAACAATATTCAGTCCCATACAATAACAAAACGACAAAAATTAAAGAAGAAGTAAAGTAAAGAAGAAAAAGAGAAAGAAAAATAGACGCCTCGAGGGATGTGCACGGTATTCGACGCGCGGCATGCTAAGAATCTGATTCTTTAGAGGCTCCACACTCACGGCAGGAGGAACGGTCCTTAAAGTTTTTATACCCACAGTTACAAATCCACATGGCCTCACTCGTTTCAACCTCACCAGACGACCGGAGTGCTTTGCAGTTCTTACACTTAACCCTAGAGGAGAAATTTAAGAAACTACACCCCGTGCATGTCCAATCATCCGGTCGCGTTACTGACGAATAGGTGCTCCGCGATGACTCGGTCCGGGAAGCGCCGCACACTTCACAAAGTTTATCCGCCTTCACATTAACTGTGTGGCACGCGACACATGTCCATGGGGGTTGCTGTGATTCTTCACTGTTTTCTTTACCCTTTAAATCACTAGTAGTTTCGTTGCTAAGATTTGTAGCATTCTCCACCCCTACTGGAACCCCTGCACTACAAAGCATGCATTCCTTGCGCCCTCTGAAGTTGTGTGTCGTACATTTGGGACAAATCCAATCACCTGGAAGCAGTCGGGCCCTTTTCGCTTCAGCCTTTCCGCCACCTGAGGGACACGGCGCGCAACACAACATGCAAGTCTCACGTCTAGCAAAGTTGTGGGACCCGCAGGTACACACCCAATCACCACGTTTGTAGTTGGCAAAACGTGCAACACCAATGTCTGTCTCATACGTCTCACCAGCAGCACGGAGAAAAACAGGTTTCTGCCTGTGGCACTGAAAACAGACGGAACGTGACGCAAAATTTGAGAAACCACACGGGCAGCTCCAGTCGCCTGACACGCGTGCGAAGAAACGCACTGCCGTTACATGGTGGAAGCGTCTGCAGTACCTTAACGGCGATCCTACAACCGTTAGTGCACGCTGAAGCCCGCTGAACATATGAAGACCCAAATTTCCCTCTACAGTCAAGGGGCCACACAACTTTAGGTTTACATCATGAGGAAAAAAGAAAAAAAACAGGGCGTAGAGAGGAAAGTATATAGCACAGATGCAAATCCTGGGGAGAAGGAGGAGGAGGAGGGATATATGCATAACAAGACAAACAAAAAAAGAAAAAGAAAGAGGCCTTCTGACGGTACAGAGTTTGTGACGGTAGCAAATCATATAAAGGCAAAATGACGAAAGTGTGGCAGTGACTCGTTTGAAAAAGAAAAATAATGCGTCTGTTTTACACATTAGCGTAGCAGAGGGCCCCACTTTTAGTCCGCAGAATTTATAACACCTCGTGACCGCCAAAAAAACACAGTCGAACGCGATACAACACAGGGTTAGTATTTTACTAACTTATTCAGTAACTATCCTTTCAACCCCCCCCCCTGGACGCACTAAACCAAATCACACCAACCGTTTTCTTTTTTATGTGTGTGTGTGTTTATATAAAATCGTTTGGGAAGTTGTTCTTTACCAATTCCCGCCCGCTGCAGGTCCGTTTCCGCCTCTTTCAACTTTTTTTTTCTTTTTTCCCCTCCCATTCCCTGCCTTGCTCTCCAAGGAGTGGAAATCTCAGAAGGAGGGGGAAAAGAAAACAAAATGCGTAAATATCAGCTCTTTTTCCTCCGTATTTGTGTTTACTGTCTGGTTTCCTGCATCTTTCTTCTTTGAAAAAAAAAAAGGAAAAATCTTCCCTTCCGTATAAGAAGAAGCAAAAACAAAAACAAAAACGGGACGTCTCTCGCTATTGGGAAAAAAAAATAATAACGGGTCCACCACTCCATCTTAAGCCGATTATTTACGTAATTACTGCTCACCCCATTCGTCGTCGTCACCACCAACACCAACACCAACACCAACACCACTGGCTGACAACACCGCACTGCCGTTTTTGGTCGCCGCTAAATCATTTTCGAATTTAATGGTGCTGCCCTCCACCACCGCAGCCGCCGGTGCGTTCATCCGCATGTTAGGGAAAAGATTGGGATATGCCGTGGGATTCGCAATAGCTTCCGATACACGCGGAAGTCGGACAAGCCCCAGTTTCCACTTTTCTACAACTTCGTCAACTTTTCCGTGGCAGTGTGTGCGAGCGTAAAAGGCAGCTTCCGCAAGTTTGCCTGTGCGGCAAAGCAAATCCACGTTATCTGCGTAACGCCTTGTTAGGTGGAAACAAGTGAAAGCGATATTTAGCCTCCCATTCGCCACGCAGGTGTCACCCAACTTTGAAATAGCTTCCATATCACCCACGCATGAGTAAAGCAAAAGCAGACCATTACTATCCCCACATTTACATAAGGCCTCCTTCGCCAGTTGAAACGCGCCCTTCGTAAGTGCCACGTCCGCAAGCTGCTTCCAATGGCCAACTGAACCCGATTGTTTAGCGATTTCCTCCGCCATCGTCAGTCGACCCAGTTGCAGTGCCAATTCGAACCGATGGTCATCTTCTGATGTAACCTCCAGCGCCAACTCCAGGTATTTCCTTGACTGCAGGAAACGTGCGACCAATAATTTCTCACGTGCCCCAAGCGGAGGAACCAGCGCTTGAACGGCCACCAAATCTCCCCGAGCCACAGCAGTCATGCATTCAATTATACCGAGAGGAATTAGGTAACTTGTAATGTTCAGGTCCTTATCAATGCAAAGAACCCTGTTCTCCTTGGGCAAGTACCCAAGGAGGTATTGATCACGGGACACCACCGCAATGCTGTTGATTTCTCCCGCAACGTAATAACAAAGTCGATGCGCTTGGTTGATGAACACAACACAGTTACTTACCCATAACACTTCCTTCGCGCTCTCCATAACCTCCTCCACAACTTCAAAAGCAAAATCAAGCCCCTCCTCCGGTGTGGTGTCATGCGCATCAAAATAATCCACCACATCGTCACTATTGAACCGCAATGTAAAGAAGGCTGAGTCGGTGACTATCGCAACAAACTCACCGTTTTCAGTCCACTGCACCGCCTTGGGGCTCTCATCAATTTGCCGTATAAAACTTAACGTCGCCCAATCATAAAACGCTAGGCTGGATGCCGTGCAAACACCAAGCAGCGGTCCAGCAAACAACCTCTCAGCACTGTCTACAAGAGATATGGCCCCACGATCTTTGAAATTTTTGCAAATACGTACCTCCCTAGGCGACAACATCACAGCATACGAACCGTTGTCCGGACCCCAAACGAACGACATGCATTTACCGAATGCTTTTGACCGCATGGAAAGCGATGAAAGTATAGTGAAGTCACTTTCCCCAAGCGCTGCTACGAACTGCCCACTGGGTCCATACACAATAGCGGTTGGACGCGACTCCAACGTTCCCATTTCCTTCGAAGGAAGTGCCAACACGTCACCGTCAGTCACATCCGCTGGAATGCCCTTTGCATCTACACGTCTTACATCATTACCAACCACCAATAGGATCTTTCCATTGGAATCCATCGTAAAAACGGGCCTGTCATCACCCACTTTGTATACAACAGTACCACCATCATAACCAACCACCAGAGCACTCGCGTGTTTCTTCGTTGTCATGGACCAACCACGATTCATACGAGAATGATCGAGATTAAGTACTAAACGGTGCGTGTCGGTGGTGATCACCTTCATTTCCATGTCCTCTGCAAGTGTAAACAATAGCGGTTGGCTGGGGTGAAACAGAACAGCGGTGACATTTGCCGTATGATGCGAGAAAACTTGCAGGCAAGCTTTGGTTTGATAGTCCCAGAGTCGCACAGTACGATCATCCGCTCCACTCAATAAATATGGCTTGTCACCTCCCGGATAATAATCCACACAATTCACACCATCTTCATGTCCCTCGAGCTGGAAGTTTGACACGGGACTATTCAAACTCCATACCTTTACTGTGCAATCCAATGAAGCAGTGGCAAATGTGGAAGGGTCCTTTGGGTTCATTGCAATACCCATAACGTAGTGTTGATGCCCCTCATAAGTCTCTACAAGTGCCCAATCACGACTCCAATCCCATTGTCTAATTGTCATGTCATCCGAACATGTCAGTAAAATCGGAAGAGTCTCATGTGCAACAATTCCACGAATGTAATCGTCATGAGCCTGAAAGGTTCGTGTCCTCTCCATTGTGTTATAGTTAAATACACGGACTTGCATATCATCCGTACCGCAGGCAAACGATTGCAATCGGGGTATAAACCGAACACAACGAACGGGAAGTCCCGTGCCCGTATCAAATGATTTGAGCAGCGCTTGGGTCTCAAAGTTCCACAAGTTAATGATGCCGGAGTACAGCGAGCAAAGAAAAAGTGGTTCTTTCGGATGCATGTCAACCATCTTGACACGGTCACTATTTGCTACCATTAATGTTTCGGGCGGTGACATCATTTTTGACGACATTTTTCCTTCTCCTTCTCCTTTTCTCTCTTCTTTATTTTTCTTTTTTTATCTGCTGTTGCTTCTCTTCCTTTTGTGCTCTTCTTCTACTTTTCTACAAACAAAACAACAACAAAAACAGCAAATAATAACACCTACAAGAACTTCTGCTCTTCCTTCTTTTTTTTTCTTTTTTCAGTATTTTTTTTTTCCTTAATATTCTTTCTGATTTGTTTTTTCTTCTTTTTCTTTCTTCCCTTCCCTCCAATTTGGTGGTGAAAAGTTTCGTGCTTCTCTTTCACTCTATTTAACCTTCCAACCGTTAGGTTTCTTTTCTTTCTTTTTTCCCCCTTCAAAGAATATGAATAAGAAAATAATAATAATGATAAAAGACAAAAATAAAAAAACAAGAAAAGAAAAGGGTGCAGTTAACAGTTAACAAAAGGTCACTCACACGAATTGCAAAACAGTAAATAAATTAAGGAAGTTAGGTGAAAAATAAAGGCCCCACTTCAATAAATAAATAAGTGTATGTGCACATGTATATTAAAATTGTATTAAATTACATTTTTGTCTCGTATCATCTACTGTGCGTGTGTAGTTTCCCGAATTATTTTAAATTTCATGAAGCATTGAAAGGGATCTGTGTCACCTGTATAAATATACCTCTCTCATTTCCTCCTGAAGTTACGACTGCAACAACCACAATTAAACGAATAAATATTTCATTTGACATTAAACCGGCATGTCACATCACTTCACACATTTGAAGCACATTTTAATATATGCATGTGTAGATATATATATTTATTTATGTATGTATACACATATGTATGTATTTCCATCCTTTAATCCTTTCCTTTTTATTATTCACATTACTATTATTCCTTAAAGGAGGGAAATATTATGAAGTGATTAAAAAAGGAAAAAAAAAAAAGAAAAATCGTAAAAGAGAAATTGGATGTAAATATTAAAATAAACAAAAACAACGAGAATGAAAAAGAGGGAAAAGGGGGTTACACACTATCGGATACTTAAACTTCAATAACATTTCAATAACCAAAAGAAAAATATGAAAGAGAAGTCAGAGAAAATGAGAAAGCGAGTGAAAAAGGGATAAGAAGAAGACGAATTATAATCGCCACACCATGTCAAACAAGAAAACACGGTAAATATAGAAGTAACACAATGGAATTCACGCTTTAATAATTTAATTAATCAATTATTATTATTATTTATATTATTCATTTATTAGCTATTATTTAACTATATAATAAATATACATATATATATATATATATATATAAGCGTACACAGATACATATGTATATACAATATACGTATACATATGTATGTGTGTATGTGTGTGTGTGTGTACGAGTGACAACGCCCCTCCCCTCTCCTCCCCCTTCCTCAAAAAGAAAAAAATTGAAAAGACGAAGTTTAAAAAAAAAGAAGAAGAAGAGGGGAGAAGAGAGGAGAAGAAACAGCCTACACAATTATTATTATTATTTTTTTTAAAGGATAATAAGTACAACAATAACGGCAATAATCATACGGTGGTTGTACCCACAAATAAACAAATCACCAATAATACTAATACTAATAATAATGATGATGATAATCGTGATAATCAAAATCACCATAAAAATATAAATATTTAGATATTTATTTAATAATCAATGATAGCAACCGAATGGAAGAGAGGTTGAGACAAAACAAAGCAAAGGAAGGCAAAAGGCGTAAGCAAACAAATGCATAAGTGCATCAAAACGAAAATAGACAGAAACCAAATTAAATACCAAGTAGAAAAAGAGAAAAAAAAATTAAACATGCACCAAACTAGGTGGAAGTTAAATAAGGAATATAAACCTCACAGGATCTGCACACCAAACTTCGTTCTTGCACTTTTTTTCTTTTCAGTAAAAATAAAATTTAAACAAAAAAACCAAAAAGGTGCTCTTTCCTTTGTTTCTTTCTTTCTTTTTTTTTTTGTTTCTTCCCCTTCCCCTTCACTTCACTTCACTTTTTATTTGTTTTCTATTGATGCGTATATGTTTTACGCAACCTAACAAACAAACAAACAAACAAACAAACAAACAAACAAAAAAGCACCACTTTTCTTCTTCCTCTTCTTCTTTCTCCTCCTCTTATTCCATTCCCAATTCCATACGTATATTTTCCGCTTTTTTTTCTAAAAAAAAAAAACTTTAATTCTCTACTTTGATGAGGTGGTGCATTTAAAAAAAAAAACATATCATTTGTTTTGCAGCAGCCGTTTCATCAATATCTAAAAGTTCATTTTATTTTTATTAGATTTTCACTCTTTTCCTTGCATTATTTATTTACTTTTACGTTAAAAAAAAAAAAACATTCCTTCACGGGAGACACGTGCAATTCCCTTCCGATTTCTTTTTTTTTTTCCCCCTCTTTCACTTCGCACTTTTCACTCCTTCTCTTCTTTTTAATTTTTTTTTTCTTTTCTGTTTAAATTCAAAAGAGTGGCGATTACAAATACAAAAATATAGAAATGTATTCATTTTGTATTCGTACGGAAACATAAGTAAATATACATGTAGAAATATGTGTAGCAAAAAAAAAAAACTAAACTGCTGTTTGGTGCATTGTTGTTATTTATTTCCTCCACTTCTCCACTCAACATCCTTCCCTTTTTTTTTTAACCGACATCATCTCTCTTTTCTTTTCTTTATTTTATTTTATTTTCTTTAAATTATTCTTTTCTTTTCTCTTTTTTTTCTTTTTCTTTTTTTTTTTGTTGCTGTTGTAAAACTCCTCCTTTCATACCAATTCCGTATGACCACAAATTTTCAAAGCAAAATGGAAGAAATTTGGGAAGAAAAGAAAGCATAATAAGGGACACAATAATGCATAAATAAATAAATCAACATATAAATATATATATATATATATATGCACGCATGCATATATAAAAATAAAGAAAAAATGGAATAAAAGTTGAATACGGGTAAAAACCAGAATGGAAAATAAAGCATGTGAGGGCCCGTACATTTAAGGCACAAAACGCATAGCGTATTAGTTTCCCGTTTTTTGCTTTTGCTTTTGCTTTTTAAGGATTAAAAATAAAAACCCCCACATTTGCTTCCACACCATACCCGTATAATTTTTTTTTTTAATATAGCAGCAGTACCACTGGCACATGTATTCGCATTCACTCTCTCTTTCAAACACCGTCCCCCTCAATAATCCACTGACCTTTCATTTGATCGCTTTCTTTTTTCTTTTCTCTCCCCCTCCTCCTCTTCTTCTTCTTTCTTTTTTAAGCAAGAGACAAATCAAAAAAAAACAGGAGGAATACATATATATATATGTATATAGTTCACACTCTTCCAACGTCGTTGTCGCCCTTTTTTTTTTAATTTTTTTTTTAATTTTAATTTTCCTTCCTTCCCTTTGTTGTTATTTCGTCGTCCACTTAACTTTTTTTTTACTTTTAAACCCTTGTTTCAGTCACAAACGCAGCAGAGATTTGTTTTTTTTCCCACATTTTTATGACCTTGCGGTTTGGTTGGTGTTTAAATGAACGCATAACGCAACGGCATTCATCGGTTTGTCGACTCCCTTAACGGTACAAGTGCCTTCTTGCACGAAATCAAGCAAAAGTATATTTCCATGTGTATTGTTTCCCCGTCTTATAGTCACACGCTCCCCTCGCATAACACCATTAACATTTAAATCATAAAACCACTGCAAAAGATGTGGATTTTTATGCTTTGCAGCGGAATACAAATCGGGATGTGAACCGGGACACGCGCCACAACACGCTGCCACCGCAAAGTCGTTATTTCGCGGCGTACCGATAGCTTGCGTGACGTACATTTTAGATGGAACCCCGCCAATACTGACATCTTCCAAATCACGCGTCATGAGTTCCTCCAACCGGTCGAGAAGATCATTCAACTCCATTTGATTAACCCAAATGGATTTAAGCGCAACACTGCGGAGTCGTGCATAAGGGTATTCTACATAAGGTCTCACAACAAGAAAAATACGTCTGGTTGACTGCCAGAGGTTACAAAGTGGTGTGGTTAAAGAGACGGTTGTGGGAATGTAAAACTCCTCAAGTGCTTGCAGCTCCTCAACAAAGCGCTTCATCGTATGGCTCTCATTAAATCCGTAGAAATGCAAGAAATCGAGGATGACAAATTCGTTGGCGCTTGCAGGTGTGGTCAAGAAATCCTTGACATCCTTCAGAACCTCTTGTAGTGGAACAGAAATATGGAAATGCGTTGTGTAAATTTTATTTTCCTGATCCGGACTTATGTTCATGCGTAAGTCGAGATAACGCACCCCATGATCCAAAAGCTGTCGAATAGAAAGATTTTGACAACGTCCCCATCTGCTGCTCACACCAACAGTAAGAAATCTTAAAAGAAAGGTCACATATGGAGGGAGGCTTCGTAACTTTTCAGGGGCATCTAATCCAAACGGGGAAAACATTTGTATGCCGTGTGTTCCTGCATTATGTGCTCCTACCATATATACTTGACCAATACATTTCTTCTCAATGGAAGACCGCGTGTCACTCATCCATGACTGCGGTGACCACTTTACACCACCAAACATTACAAAGATTCTTAACCGTCTCAAAGTCCCCTTCCCCTCTTTTTCTTTCTTTCTTTCTTTCTTTCTTTCTTTCTCTCTCACACACCCACACGCACCCACACACAAACGACAAACAAACAAAATAAAAAGAAAAAAAAGGAAGAAGAAGCAATAACAACAACTACGACGACAGCCAGAAGGTGCTTTAGTCACACCTAATCACGTTTATGAAGAAAATTCCAGCACCACGGGGCTTGGCCGCTACTTTAAAAAAGAAAGAAATTAGGAAAGAAACGTAAGCACAAAACACGGGGAGAACTGGATAATAATAATAATAATCTTAATAATTATAATAATTATAATTATATTAATAATGGTGATGATACAGTGGTTTCACTTCCTTCGGTTCCGGAAAATTATTCAGTTCGGTTTGGTGTCTCTTTTTTTTTTTTCTTTCCCCCTCCCCGGATGGGAGCCACACAATAATAGAGACTATTCCTAAGAATAATATATATATATATATATATACACAATTAATATCCCCTTATTGGAATGCCTATCTTCTATATTATTGGTGGTGTACAGCAGTGCGGCCACACACTTAAGAGAAACCATTCAAAATAAATAAATAAATGAACCAAAGGGAAGAAGAAAAGAAAGTGGTACAATGAAAACATCACTTAATAATAATAACAATAATAACAGTAACACGCACATGCAGAACGAGTTGAAAGATGTCAGGGATAAGCTCCTCAGACAATTAATGCTGCAATTTATTTATCCGCTCAGTCATGACGCCATAAGAAACGACAAAGAATCTTGGACAGCGCACCAGTACGGAACATGCAAAAACAGTAGTAGTACTAGAACGCACTGACTCGAGCAAATAACAACAGCAATACTAATAATAATATAATAATAATCGACACAGTGATGATGATGATGATAAAGCAAAAAAATAATAATAACAAAAAACGTTCATAATAATAATTATGAGAGTGACAATAATAGTGACAATAATAATAATAATAGTGAGAGCGGTAATAATAATAATAATAATGATAATAATAATAATAATGATAATAATAATAATAGTGAGAGCGGTAATAATAACTATTATTATTATTTTGAAAAGAAAGAAGGTAATAAGGTGCGGCAAAGGAGATCACAACCAACACATGAACCCAGTAGTAGGGCACAGTTACAGGAGGAAGGATGCGTCCCACACACCCGCTCATCACCAGGACAAAAACGAAAACACATATATCGATATAGATATATCCTTTCTGTTTGTCCAGCGCCTTTATTCCCATTCGTCACTGGTAAGCCCCCGTTTCACACCAAACGTCAGTTTGTTCCCACCTTCAGGAAGTGAAACTCGTAAAGTGCTGTTTGGTGGCAGCTCCTTCGCGATGAGCATGCGGCCGATTTCAGTGACGATGTTCTTTTCGATCCAACGGCGTAGCGGGCGAGCGCCCATATTGGCATCGTGGCCATGCTCCAAAATGAAATCCTTCACACCATCATCCAGCAAAACAGAAAACCCACTGGATTTGAGACGCTCGTTAACGCCAGCGATAAGATTGTCAACGACACCCCGCAGGTCTTCTGTACGAAGTCTTCGGAACACAACAATATCATCCAAGCGATTGATGAGCTCAGGTCGGAAGTAAGACCGCACGGCAGCCAACACATTCTCACGCAGTACCTCATAAGATTCATTCGTCTCCTCAGGGTTCAAGAGGTGCTCAGAGCCGAGGTTAGATGTCATGACGATGATGGTGTTGCTGAAGTCCACCGTCCGTCCACGCGAGTCAGTCAAGCGGCCATCATCCAGTACTTGCAGTAGCACATTGTACACATTTGGATGTGCCTTTTCCACCTCATCAAACAACACAACGGCGTGAGGGCGCCGCCGCACTGGTTCCGTCAACTGTCCGCCCTCGTCATGGCCAATGTAACCAGGTGGTGCACCAATCAACCGTGACACCGAATGTTGCTCCATATACTCGCTCATGTCAATGCGTACCATATGCTTTTCGTCGTCAAACAACTCGGCAGCAACGGCTTTAACCAGTTCTGTCTTTCCAACACCCGTGGGTCCAAGGAATAGAAACGAGGCAGTTGGGGAGTTGGGCCGCGACAGGCCCGCACGAGCACGAATAATAGCATCGGCAACCCGCTCAACCGCCTCATCTTGTCCCTTCACGCGTCGGTGGAGATGCATGGAAAGGTTCAATAGCCGTTCCCGATCCGTCTGACTCAATTTAACCACAGGGATGCCGGTCCAGCGGGCAACCACAGCGGCGACGTCACCTTCAGTAACCTTTTCCTGCACCAATGTGGCCTTCTGTCTTTCAATGTCCTCCTTCAACGACCGAATGCGGTCCTGAATCAGGGGGATGACATTGTACTGGAGGTCTGCAGCCAAGTCCATTTTGCCATCACGCACAGCGCGCTCCAGTTTGTTCTTCTTCTCATCAAGACGCGACTGCATCTCCTGAAGCTCATCAATACGTTGACGCTCATCATTATACTTGCTGACAAGTGGTTGCAACTCCTCCTCAACGCGCTGTATATCCGCCTTCACAAGTTTTAGTCGCTCCCGTGAAGCAGCTTCCTTGTCACGTTCGAGAGCCTTCGCCTCAATCTCCAGCTGGCGTTTCTTGCGCTCAAGGATGTCAATCGCCTCCGGCCGCGATGAAAGCTGCACCCTCACATTGGCACACGCTTCATCAATGAGGTCGATGGCCTTGTCAGGCATGAAGCGGTTTGTGATGTAACGGTTCGCCAGCTGTGCTGCAACAACAACCGCATTGTCAGTAATTTGAACACCGTGGTGTGCCTCATACCGGTCCTTTAGGCCACGAAGGATGCTGATGCACTCTTCAACACTGGGCTCTGTAACATACACAGGCATGAAGCGCCTCTCAAATGCGGCATCCTTCTCGACATATGTGCGATACTCCTCCAGTGTAGTCGCTCCAATAGTACGAAGTTCTCCACGTGCGAGCATTGGTTTCAGCAAATTTGCGGCATCCATCGAGCCACCGGACTTCCCTGCCCCGAGGACGAGGTGAATCTCATCAATAAACAAAATAACTCCATTGGAGCTCTCCTTCACTTCGTTTAGCACACTCTTGAGACGCTCCTCAAACTCGCCCCGAAGCGAGCTTCCAGCGATAAGGGCGCCGAGGTCAAGGGAAAACAAACGTGTATTCAACAAGGTGTCCGGCACGTCCCCACGTACAATCCGCTGCGCAATTCCCTCCGCGATCGCAGTCTTGCCGACACCGGGCTCACCAATCAGAATTGGGTTGTTTTTTGTTCGTCTCGATAGAACGCGTATTGTGCGCAGAACCTCATCAGTCCGCCCAATCACTGGATCAAGTTTCCCCTCCTCCGCCAGTTTACACAAGTCGGTTGCGTATTTTTCAAGAGCTTGGTAGTTTTCCTCCTGGAATTCGGATGTAACCTTCTTTCCTTTGCGTAACTCCAGAAGCGCACCTTCAACGGCTTTCTTCGACGCGTGTGCGGCCTTCATGATGGCCTCAACTTCCTTACATTCAAACAACCCAATAAGAAGATGATCAACAGCAATAAGTGAGTCACCCCACTCTATTCGCTTCTGCTCTGCGGTGTTGAGCACAACCACCATCGCTGGAGAAGGTGATGGAACCGCGGGCGCGGGCCTCTGCTCCGGAAGTGCACCAACTCGTGCGGCGAGTGGCTCCAGCACCGTACCCGCATTGAGTTTACGCAATACACGTGAAGCAAGTCCATCTTCATTCTTAAACAATACAAGCGCAAGATGCGCGGGATCGACAAAACCGTTGTTGTGCTTCCGTGCCGACTCAACAGCATCTGACAATGCAGTTTGCGCTGCGTTTGTACATTGGCGATCTGAATGTGCCATTGTTTAATACCTGGTATGACTGTTGCAACCTTTCCTTATAGATCTCTTTTGCTACTTTCACTTCTGTTTGGCTTAAATAATGATGGCGATATATCTTCAAGCGGATGCAGCGCACGAAGCACGTGGGAACAAAAAAATAAATAAAGAAGGAAGGAAGGAAGGAGAGAAATGAAGAAAAATAAAACTCAACCTCAATGCAAGAGAAACACAACGGTAACAAACTCCGTTAGTGCACCCGCATTTCCAATCAACTGATGCAGTCCGCAGGGTAAGCGATGGGGCGTAAAACGGGTTAAATAAGGGGGACAAACAGTTTGATAAAATGATAAGTCGTACGCAACAACAAAAATAACCAAAAACAAATATACCGGTATTAAGCGATGGAAAGAAAAAACACTAACATCATCGCAACTAGTACGTGCCTTCTCTTACCTGGCAAAAATAAATATATACATACGTATGGGCGTATACACACATGTAAACGGAATGCCATCCCCCCCCACACACACACACACAAATCACCTCCATATATGCCGAAGAAGTTGAGAGGAAAGGAGGAGGGGAAATAAAGAGACAAATAAAGAGAGGGAGGAGTCAAAAAAAAAAAAATGCACTCCACTTCTATGGGTGCATAGTTTCTCCTCCCTAGATCCATTCTATGTACGTCGAAAGAAAAGCGGGAAAAAAAAAATTCTTTCTCAGCTCTCCCACATAATGAGAAGAAAAAAAAACACAGAATCCCGCACGTCCAAACTTCCGACCAACTACAAAAACAAAAACAAAAAAAAGAAATGTATGCATCACTCACCCTCTGCTAAATACTCGGTTCCTTGCCGACTGCTCAAACATGATCTGCACGGTCACCGCCAGCTCCAAACTGTTGCTCTGTGCCGTATTCATATATGGCATTGTCTTCAGTGTGTTCTTCACCAGGGCATGAAGCGGTTTCACCATCCCCCTCAGCACATGCAGGGGTAAACTGTGGTGTATACTGATTCTCTAATATTTGATCTGCCTCTTGAATGAATTCGTTACCCTCACAACCGTTTAATTGTTGTGGATCCACGTACATAAACTCTTGGAACTGTCCAGGAAGGCACGCCGTTCCCATTTGTTGTCCATGCACCTCGTCATCAATAATTGCGTTCCGCTCTATATGCTTGCCACTCCGTCGTCCAATACCGAAAATGTAACGAAACGAAAAAAGCAACAGGATAAGCGGCACAGCGATGAGAAGCAACCACAAGTCATTCCCGCTCGCGCATTTCTTTTCGTCTATAAGAGGGTAATCGTACATTTTTAACTCGTTCGATGCAAAAAGTTGCGCGGCTCGTTCATCCTGCAATAATTCGATCCGCTCGGCACTGAAATTTCCTTCTCTTACTTCAGCTACAAGGTCAATCGCGATCTCCATGCTATTCTTCACTCCCTCAATGATAATCTCTACATTTCCACCCCACACCTCCTCTGTTTGTACGTGTTTTTCACAAGGTTTAGGCACACGGGCACACAGAAACTCCGTCACATTGCTCTTCAGTCCTTCAAATGACAGAACAGTCTTACAATTACGTGTGGAGTTGCACAGAGGAAGCATCTCATTAACCTTACTACTGCGACAGGGAGAAGAGTAAACTCCGCTCAATTTACTGAGTGTGGAATACTGCACTCCCAATTCCCTGTTGACAGCTTCCGTGATGCGGTCCATTAGGTCTTTGGAATCATCACCCACCCAATAGCGAAACGTATCACTCACCGTGACGAAATCTCGCACATTTGATGTCTCTGCATGTATGTTAAGTGTCAACTTACCAGGCGCCATAGGAGTGAGGAAAGCTACGCACCAGCCATTGGGAATGGAAATTTCTTCGGTGCTATTTATTAATCCACATACGGTAGACGTTACCACCTTCACGGAGGTATCTAATACAGCACTGTCTTGTGACCAGTCCCTGGCTTCGAGTGTCATGTTAGCTTCTTGTAACCCAACAACTGCTGCAGCCGGTTGATGAAAATGGCATAACAGCGCCTGTCCTGTCAACAGCAGTAAAAAAAATCTTTCCATGCGTGGCATATAGGGGGTTCGTGGTCCACATGAAAGCGACATTACCCTTTAAAATTCTCTTCAGAAGAAAAATGAAAGTCAAGAGGGTTACAACACCATCGGGAAGCACATGAACTAGGTGGTATATCACGGTAGAGCACACCCAAGCAGCAAGAGATAACCTCTAACATACAAACGCAACAGAATGGAAAAAAAAAGGATAATAAATTTACATGCAAAAAGAAGTGAGGACATGCACGTTTGTCCTCTCCGTAATATATATATATATATATATATATATATTACACGTGAATGCGCACAACACAGTTACACGCACCAGCGTGTACACTATCAATCCTGCGTACGTGCGCGTGCGAATGCAGGAAAAGAAGTACCATTACACGCAGCGGTCGATGTCTCGTAAAAAGGGAGGAAGAAAGAAAAAAACAGGGAAAAGGAACAAAGAAAAGGCCTGTCCATCGAAATGAGAGTCTCCGATATGCGAATACATATGCAAAGGCATAAGCCAATGCTCATTTGAACGTTTTGCGGTCGTAAGGTAACGGTGGGAGATTCTCGACATCACGGCAACCTTTCTTACCCATAACATAAGAGAGGTACGCCGCTTGATTCGCTGTCATGTTGATGTCCTCCTGCGTTGATGTCTCACGCGTAACCGTTGATGTGTCCACCGTACGGTACGATGCTTCCCCCGAGACCACCAACGGGTTGAGTGGTTCTACAATTGCTTTCTTGTCTCCTCGTGGACTTGGTGACGAGCCAATTATTCGACCAGAAGATGAAGCTTGTGTTTTTGAGCCCGGTGGGGTGCCTTTCGCTGCAAACCGCCGGGGATCGGATATTTCATACAGAGTGAAGTTACTGTGACCATCCTGATGCTCTCCTTTCCTCGTTGAACGTGAAGAAAGAACAGCCTCACGGAGAGACATCCCGATTCCGTGCCTGCTCCGATGCGCATCGACGACTGCGGAAAGAATCTTCCGGAATTCCTTACGTTCCGCTTCATACATTGCCATTCTTTCCTCGAGGTTTTCGATGCGTTCCAGTAGACGCCTTTCTATTAATTTCGCATTGGTGTCGTTACCCTTGTTTAACACGGGTGTAGCCTCCACTCTGGCATTCAGTAAAGCCTCGACCTCACTAATGTGAATATAACCGTTGTTACGCACCCTTAGTCGTTGCTCCGCCAATGATGCGGAATCCGGAGGGTTGGAGATACTTCCGTCATCCACAGAACCTACCGCTCCAGCATTTTTTCTCTTCCCTTTGCGGAAGCCTTCACAATCACATACACTTGCAATGTTGGAGTTGGCAATATCCATGGAGTGCTGGTCAAGAGCTCCTGCCAAGCGCTCCGAGACATCGCGTAACAACAACCTACGGAACTCAAGGAAAATCGGTGCATTCCGTATTGTTTCGTGTAGCTCCTGCACCACCCTTGCCCCCTTGGTTTGCCCCCTAACATCTCGAAGTAATTCATCACCACCTTCACCACTCGCGTTTTCAGAATAAAAATTCTCATATTCGGGAATTGGATACAGCCAGTAGCTGACACGCTCCAGCTTGTCCATATGAGTTGTTTGGGATGCTTCAAGTGCGCGGCACATTGCTTCAACACGCCTACATGCATCCATCCTCTCCGTTTGAAGACGGTGCTCCTCCTCGTTCCTCTCCTTCTGGCGAATAAAGCGATCTTTGCAAATGCGGTTGATGCGACCGAATCTTTCTCTGATATCGTTGCTTTGTTCGCTCTCGTCCGTTACGGAAGACCGAGACAGTTCTGTTTCGGTGGCGGACTCATTAAACCTCTTTCGTAAGAATTCTGGCAGAAAAGAATCAACCGCGTCACCGCCATCGAACACAAGTTCGTCTTCAAAAAGTTTATCACTGAGAGTAAGAACTGCATGCTCACGCAAGAAAGTACGAATCAGCTTCACATGTATGTCAAGAGTCCTCACTACCCCCTGCATCTCCGCCACATTTCTCCACAGGCATCCCAAACGCTCAGCCAGTTGATCATTAAGGGTACGCAAGTATGACTCAAGTTCATTGCATTGCACAAGAACAGGGGGTAATTGGGGGAACTTACCCTTGTCGCGATTCATTGCAACCTTTAATAACAATAATAATGATAATGATAAAAGCTCTACTACACTAAGGTGCTAAATTTGCCTAAATGCCTCCCCACTCGGCTCCCTCATGCACGACCACTCTCTCACCAAAGCAAACACCTCTTATTGTTTCTCTTTTCTAACTTCAAAGACCTATCTGCTTCGGTAGTTGCGAAGAGGAAACTTAAGGAAAGAGGGAGGCAAAGGGGATGGGGATGGGGGGGGGGGAACGCACAAGAAAAATTATAGTTATTAAAACAGGGTAACCCCCATGTGGGAAAGCTTCAAAAAATTAAAAAACAAACAGAAACACAGACACAGACGCACACGTAAGTGTGCGTTTTCATCATACACAAATATGCCACCTTCCCCCAACCACATCTCACCCTCATAAGTGTCCACGCGTTCATCAGTTTAAACGCGTGTGAGAGGAGGGAGCACCACCGATATTATTTGGGCCTTCGCCACCTTATCACACAAACAGATATACGCTAACAGCGTAATGTGCATTCACCTCCAGAATGAATCACATCCCTCATTCCTGATCCGAGGAGTGATGGATGCATCTCAACTCCTTCTCTCGTTTGTACTCCAGCATTTCCTCCCGTACAACCTGAATGTGATCTTCGCTCCGTGGGAGAAGGATACGGCGAATCGAACGCAGTGTTTCAATACTTGTCGGACTGGCAGCGTAGGAGAGACGAGTAAAATCTTCCTGCAGCAGAGGCGTTATTATGACGTTACCGCCCCCACGAACCCACTGCCAGAAGGAACCGAACACACCTACCGAAGGGCCCGCATCAACTGCTTGATCCTGGAGGCGTCGCATTTCCTTCTGTGCTTCACGTCTCCGGAGAGAATCCAAATACAGTTTTTCTTGTGTCGTATCCATTGGGTGCGGCCGAAGAGCGTCATCATCCCTGAAGTCTCGGTTTAATGCAGAGGTTTCCAACGGCACCACTGTTCCCTCAAGAGGTTGTTTGGGACAGCCATCACCCCCAATACATGCGGGTATAATATCATCCAACTGTGATGCAAGGGAGACTCCATCAGTAGCATTCCTCTCCTTTGCTTCTTCACTTCCACTACTGTCGACGACTGGTGTTTCCTTCGTTACGCGTTTCGCATCTTCATCAAGCAGTCGTCGCTTTTCCCGGCGGATGGCCTCCACCACGGGTCGAAAATCGGGTGGATTGGCTATCAGCTCCTCCCGTGCGCGCTTCATATCCCGTTCAAGATCGTACGCTAGGGAGTTAAGTGTCTCCTCCGTCGCCTCGACAAAATCATCATAGTGGATGGAAAACAACTGGAGTTCGTAGTATTGTTGTATGCATTCCAAAAGCACCCAAGCCGTAAGTATCTTAAGTACGATAGTGCTGTAAAGGTAAAAGTTGTCCGTACGCTCCCACCTACTGTATTCGCTAATTACTTGTTTTAACCTCGTTACGTTCCTCTCAAACTCCTCCCGCGTCGTACCAAATATCATCGCATCCTTCTCAAAATCTAAGTCGACTAACAAAAAATGCTCCCGATGACTCATCGTCGTGCCCTCAAAACTCTTCATGTAAGCAAGCCGCTTCTTAATCAGCTGTTCTCGCGTGAGCGACTCGTCAATGGGCATGCCATTCTCATCATACTTCGGCACGATGCTACTTTCCCCACCGAAAGGTTGTAGTTTACGGGGTCGGAGGAAACCAAGTCGTTTATCTTCACGAGCACCAAAACCAGCGCCAAGACCAACACCCACCGTGCCATACGGCGTAACTTGTGATGTGTAATCACGCGTTGACCGCTGATACACGTCGAATTCTGTCCGTTCCTTTTCCATAGGAGGTAAATTCATTACAGCGACACCTCCACTAATGCGCTCTGGTTTCGGTAGGGTTTCTTCCATATACACTTTTGAGTTAGCCGAATCACGCCGCATGAAACCACGCTGTGATGCATCCTTCTCCAGTTCTTCAGCACAAGTTTCGTCAAGTGGAGAATCACACGACCACTTGCGATGCCGCTCGTTTCCCTGCTCCTTTTTCTCCGTTGATTGGAAACATCCTGCAGATGGATGAAAAAGAGGAAAATATCTCGTTATAAGTGTAAAGCGCCGCATGATAGGTTCAAAACTATTTATGTATGATCACAAAGAGTCACACCTTCTCTTTCTTTTCTTGTTTGTTTCTTTTTAGGACTCGTGATCACCCATACAAATGTGTGAGTAAGCAATGATAATCGTAAAACTAAGTGACCTTCCAATCACCTCTGTGAGTATGACCTAACAATTCTTTTTTTTTTGTTTTTGATGTTCTTGTTCTTGTTGTTGTTGTTGTTGTTCTTGTTCTTGTTCAACGCTGACTGAGGTGTACCGAGTTGTTCCTTTTATTTGGTGCCCTCACTTTCCCCTGTTTCCCCCTACAGCAAAATATTGCTTGAAGTGGAAAGAGGGGGAAACGAGTAAAAAAAAAACTCACAAGGGCCCCCGGTAACACTTCAAAATGTAAAAAAGAGGGTCGATGTGGGGGCACGTGCAAGAAAATGAAAAAATAATAATATGGAGAGGTTATTGGGTTGCAAAAAAGAAAAAGATCACAACAGGTTGGACCAATGAGAAAAGGTGGAGGGGGCACAACATCCCCAACTCCCCACCCCTCCCGAAAAAAAAAAAAGGCAGCAACAGCCGTTACATTCATTAAACAAAAACAGAAAAAACAACAACAATAACAATTATGACTATAATTATAACAATAAAAAGAGTGTTGAAAAAAACAACAAGAGCGTTGGGCATACAGTTATGCAACCATGGCTGAAGCCGTGCTGGACTCATATTTCCACGTGGGTGGAAGTTGCTTCACGCGTCTGTAATACCGTGCAAGGCGGTGAATGCGGGACTCAACCAAAATAAGACGGAACTTCGTATCCTTATCTTTCGTGTTGCGCTCAAGGTGCTTACGCATTTGAGTTGCCCGCTTAATTAAGCAGTACAAATCCTCAGGGATCTCAGGCGCCATGCCCTTGTGCTTTAAAATGCGTAAAATTTTGCGGCCCGTCACATTTTTCACTTGCGCGATACCCATCGAGTCACGAAGTTGCATGCCAATACGACTTGGTGAAAGCCCCTTTTTTGCCAACTTGCAAACGGCATCGATAACATCCCGGCTGGAGGATTTCAACCACGTCGGTGGTGTCCGGCGGTACGGCAAGGCCGATGCAGCCTTGCCATGACCATTACCATGCATGCGCACCATCGCTTTGTCTGATTCGCTTGGGCCATTGAAAAGAATAAAACAAAAAAAGATTGACGACAAAAAAGAAAAAAAGAAAAAAGTTTCGATACCTGCAGACAAAGAGAGCTTGCAAAAAAAAAAAAAACATACATACATATACACATACATATAGATATGTATATATGCGTAGTGTTTAACAATAAGACGACAACAGCGATTTATAAAAAAACATTATGAGGGAACAGTCATCGTTCTTGCGATGGAATATGAGATAAGTAAGTGGATAATAACGTTACAAACAGCAGAGGATTAATTGCATCAACAGTCTGCAGCAAAAAGCATAGCCATATTGACCTCCGCTTCATATCCAGCGTCACACATTTGTTGGAGCAACCAACTCGCACCCTCAGGTACACTCATTGATAAAAATATATCAGCCCCCGACTCGTGCATTGTGAGACCAGACAAGGCTTTGTACCTTCTTGCAATGTACAGTGGCTTCCGTATTTCCGCGTCTAGCATTTGTGATTTCGCCGCTCGCTGGCCCCTAACTACTACCAACGACAAACCAGCAGCAATGCATTGCGCAATACTGCAACCCGCCAGTCTTCTGGCCGGAAGCGACTTCACGTGCAAACTTGGCAGTGCGTAAACACAGCAACAAGGCGCACTGGTAGCAAGCATATCAAGCCTATTGGCATCGCTTGCCCGAACCGATACGGCATAAAGTAGAAGTCGGTGCCATGCCGCAAGAAAATACAACGACGTGAAGTGATCTGCGAAGGGGGAAATAGAACTCCACACTCCAAACATTACTAACCAAGCTGAAGCGACAGGCACACCACGGGCAGCTGCAGGTGTTAAGTCACCTCCTGCAATAACACTGAGTTGCTGGGGGTGGCGCACGCAAGAAAGGGCTACCGGCAAGCAACAGCCAATGTAATCCATCCCTTTTCTTGGGGCAACCTCAACCTCCTTTTTAAAAAGAGTCAACACAGCAGATAACACAGCGCCATCATTGAAAAATGATGGGTTAACGAGTCCTACCACACTCATGGCGGTACATACGGTAGACAACGTCGTACAACTACGGTTTGCACCAGTGGAGGCATGAAACAGTGCAATAAGAGAAGAGCCCATGTCCGCCAACACGTCGTCATCGATGGCATCAAGCACAAACAAAACAGAAGATGAGGCGGCGAAACAACTTGAGAGAAGCCTCGTCGTTGCCTCATCGTGAGGAGCGTCACTAACGGTAAAATGAGTTATTAAGGGAAAGCACCGCACAAGCTGGAGCACCTTGCATTGCTGGCATGTGTTACTTTCCACTCCATCCTGCAATCGACTCTTTTCCTCAAGGCAAAGCTTCGAGGCGCGAAGCACATAATCGGAGGTACTTCGCAAAAGCACGGACCGGTGAGGAGTCGCGAGTTGGCAATGGTGAGCCACAACCGACAGCAATTCGCCTGCGAGAGCGCATTCGCCTTCCTTGTGATCACACAAACAAGTGAGCAAGCCGGCAAAAAGGGACGATGCGTCCGGTATACCACAGTGTCTGCATGCGCTATCAACAGCCGCTGCGGCCAACGCGGGGTAGTGGGAAGCCGTTCGCGGGGCGAATGACAGAAGCGTTTTGACAGCGTACGCCCCGCAGTAAACGGCAAGCAACCCACCACTTGCAAGTACAGAAAGTGAGCGCTCTAACCACAATTGCACGTCGCATGCCGCAACAAGTGTTGAGGTAACAGACTCACCACATCGCGATAAAAGCCGGTGCACAGCGTAGACAGATACGGAAAGCAGTGCAACCTGACTTGACCCGCCTCCGCGCGCTGCAATACCTGTTCCACCGGTCGCTAAACCAAACACGCTGTTGCAATGATGGAAAACACCATCGAGGAGCGCCAGAAATGAACATCCAAGTGCTCCCTGAGTCGTCCGTACGAGACACAGAGAAAGCAAGTCAATAAGCTCCACCGACACCATAGATTCTGTGCTCTCGTGCAAAAGCTGCGCAAGTGGCAACATTAGTTTATCCTCAACGTGCGGCATCCGGTCAATGAGTGATGTTTCCCCTTCCTCACACACACGACAACAGCACCGCAAGGCCGCAGCCCAGGCCCGCCAGTGAGCGGACCTTAACAACGACAACAAACCCTCCGCGGAAGAACAACAATTACAAAGCGCGTCCACGATAGTAGAAAGTTGCTGGGGATTTGCCTCTACCAACAACTCAAGCACGGCACCGGCAGTTGACGTCGTATCGCCCCCCGCGCAACCCAACGGCACAACGTAGTCCTCACGCAGCATTCCAAGCAACTCTGCTTCCTTATCATCGTCATCATCACATTCATCACCCCGTGCCGCTGCAGCAGCGCCCGCCATACAGTTGAGGAGTTTAGATGTTACCTCCCCTGCGTCGAACCGCAACGACACCTCAGGAAATGCTTGCAACACCCCAGACATACACTCAAGGGCGCTATCCACTCGAGCTGCCACTGCTGCGACCAAAGTACTTGCAGCAATAGTGTCATATGCTGTAGGTTCTGCAAGTACAAGCAGATCGACACTACACCGAAACAGTTGAGCTGCAAACTCGGCGTTGCTTATCAAATGGGATGAAATATCTAGCAGTAATCGGCACTCTTGTTGCACAGCTACATGGCTCCACCTGTCGCTCCCTGCGAGCGCCACAGCCTGCTGAAGACTGCCATCAATGAGCTGCCGAAATGCAGGGCCAAAAATAAAAGAATCTGCCGGTCTCATCCCCTCGTGTGTATCACTCACCCGCGGCCGCCGCCGCATGAGTCGCAAGACTACAGAAAAGCTGAAGTGCCTCCGCACATCCCCAACCGGAAAAGAGGACGATCCCTCCACAAGACAACGCGACAGTGTAGACACCATATACCACCACAGCGCAGTATTGGATGCACACAACTCCGATAGCTGGAGTACAACAATATGACGAAATGACTTGAAAATGTGTTCGCTATCATTGTCTATCATCTCATATTGACTGCCGGACCAATCTGAAACGATGGACGCAAGGCAATCAGACAAAACCCCGTTCCAGTACGGTGTAGGACTCTCAAACGTAATGATTTGGCACAGGCAAAGACAAAGAGAAACGCGCACCCGACCTGTGTGTGTAGCATTACCACTGCTCATGACTGCCTCATCACTCAAAAAACCCAACAACATATCCAGCACACGCACCTTGTCGTTGAAACCATTACCCTCGCACCATCGGCCTTTGGTTACTAGCGGCTCAAGTGCAAGCGCAGCCGCAAGCTGCAGACTGTCGGAAGGGGCACCGCCACACACACCCCGATTCACGGCAACCTCAGTCAAAATATCGCCTATGTTCATAGAACCGTTGTGCAACTGCATGAACCGTTCGTCCGCTGTTTTCCGCGCGGACTCAGACACATCACCGCGGAGTCTACTGATGCTTAGCACCTCGGCCACTTCTTGCGTAGTGCACCAACACATATTCAGCCAGACGCCAGCGTTGCGACTAACTAAACCTTGCCTAACTTCTGCTTTGTAGAGGAGTGTTGATAAGGACATAAACTCTTGATAGCACGGATTGCAACGAACTCACCTTCACCCCAGTAAGGGATACCAAAGCTATATGAAACTTCAACGGCAGATATTTCCCCCCGTAAAGCATCCCCACAAATGTACACGTGCCTCCAATGACGATGGTCAGTGACTTCGCCCGCCCCGTAGTGGTCGTTTATTCCTTTGGCATTTGCCTTCCACTAACATGTTGAGTACTTCTCTTGCGCACCAGCACACACATAAATACTTACGAATCGCTTTCTGCATTCTTCATGTTCCTCCGCGGATAATTACCTTCCGGAGCAACAGGGAAACCGAACACCAGCCTTACGACCAAATCATTGACCACACGGCAGGCTCGCAAGGATCTTATCGCCGTCCTTTACGAGTGGGGCGATCTTCTGAATTGTCTTCTTCATATCAAGAGGAGCGTCTTCTGTCACATCCGGCATCGAGCTGTTGCTGTTGGCGGTGCCATCGTAGTCCATACCCTTCAGGCGTGCCTTGTAGAACCGTGCCTTTGCATCCACACGATCCCACGTTCCCTCCACATCGTTTGGATCGAAACCGTCCTGCGCGTCATGATTGTCATCCTTCTGACCATCAAGTATACGCTTCCTCAGCCACATGTCATTGATGGGTTGACCCGCATCCTGCAGTGCCTTCATCTCTTGTAGCACACCGTGAACGTTTTGAAACTGTTGCTTGTAGGTGTTGTAGTCCCGACCAATATCTTCCATCGTCATGCTCTTTCCTTCCACACCCTTGCAGGCCTGCGTTCTCCCCTCCACATACTCACCACCGAGAGGCCCTGTCCCGGAGGCACCTTTTTCCGCTAGGGCGCTAAACAATGCATGGGAGGAGGCAGAGCCCTTATGCTCCTCTTCATTCTTCTTACGGTCCACAGCAATGGTTTCGACTACTTCATTTGACTCCTCAGCCTCCCTTTGCTTCATTGACTCCTCAACACGATCCTGCAGCAGCCGCGCATCCAGCAATTGTGGTGTAAACTTCCACAACTGCACACTCAGCCGCAGATCCGGCTCCACAACCCGTCGAACGCCAGAAGCATTAACAAATGTGTGCACCTCACGAGACTGCTCGCCGAAGCGCCAGCCCCAACGAATCTCGCCGGAGCAGCACATTAACGCACGTTGGGGGAGAAACACTTCACCATAGCGCCCCGTAGCCTCATCGTCGAACGTGAGGACCGTATCAGATAGCAACGATAAGTAAAGAAAAGAACAACCAACGGTGGGGTGCTCCATATGCATTTCATATCCTGTCATATTATGTTCCACAACCCTTGCCGTGTCTGGCATTACACCCACTGGAAACACACGTACCCGTGGCACCACTTCATTCATCCATGACACAAGAGTGGGGGACCATAATAAACCAGGGAGTCTCCGCGTCTCCTTCCGTTGGAAACTCTTCACCTCCGTAAAGTCCTTATGAGCACCATGCAGTTCCAAATATGTGTGCTTCACAATCTTCTGCTGCGGAGTGGAGCCCTCAGCAAAGGCGGTGTGTCCCTCACGTTGCAGCAGAAGGCCCAACTCCGCGCAGATGCGCTCCTCGCAGTCAACACTTACGGCGTTTCGGTAAACTTCCAATCGGTGCACAGCGGGTGGAAGGGAAACTAAAGATTCATCCCGTATGAGTTGTTTGCAGCAGAGCCGCGTGATCCGCCACATGTAAAACGTACCGACTGATGCAAAAGCACCGTCGCGCCGCTCCCTTTTTACGTTCTTCTGCAACGATGTACTGGACACGGCACTAACAAAAGAGGGAATCAAGATAAATTTTTTTTTTAAAAAGAGGGGAAATAGATGCAGATGACTGAAATAGGAACAAAAACAAAAGTACCAAACAACACGTTAATCATAACAATAATAATAATAATAAATTTAGTGAGTGGGTGAGTGACGGATTATCCCGAGTAACTGCACTCCACAGTAATGTCAGTTTCACTTCCACAAACTACAATCACTCGCTGAAATAAGTCGTACGCTCCTCATATTGCTAACACACAACTCATGGCGTGTACCTCTCCCGATTCCCTTTTTTTTTTTACACTTCATTTACCGCGCTCTCATGTACGCGCATGTTTAGCCATTTCGTATCACGGGAAAGGAGTAGAGAGGGTCGGGAGACAAAATGGTTTCCTACAGTGAGTGGACGAAAACAAAAAAAAAGGAGACTCTGCTGTCGTGGCGCAGATTAATTGCGAGAGAAAACGTAAAATAGAAGAAGGACAAGGACAAAATAAAAAGTGAAAAAGCTAGCACGCACAAGAGAAAAAGAAAAAAAAGAAAAAAAGTTATACACATCCTCAGTTGCATACAAATGCAGACACCTGTGTATGCATCATTATATTTCTTTTTTTTTGGGGGGGGGGGGCTGCAGTTGTTACCCCGATTAAATTTACTTTCCTATTACGCCACTCCTCTGCGCCTTCCCTCGCGTCAGAATTTATGGCGTAACTACATCCGTATCCTACTTATACACATATGTACACACATTAATTTATATAAACATTTAACATGTGTGTAGGAACGAGCTGTTTGATTCTTTTCCCTTCCTTTCCACCCCTCTCGCTTCACTTCATTTTTACCTGTACTTTCGTCGCAACGGTCATGTACAATTTTTGTTACCATCATCAAGATTATGATTTTGTTTCTTTAAACTCATACTATCTCACTTCAATTTAACACAACCTCCTCCTCCTCCTCTACGTATGGGATGGTACATAAATTCCCTTTTTTTTTATATTTGTTTGC
Organism: Trypanosoma brucei brucei TREU927; assembly: GCF_000002445.2. Lineage (NCBI taxonomy): Eukaryota > Euglenozoa > Kinetoplastea > Trypanosomatida > Trypanosomatidae > Trypanosoma > Trypanosoma brucei. The sequence goes on along the minus strand of NC_005063.2, from coordinate 1,070,719 downwards.
TTTCTTCTCTCTCTTGTACATTTTTTTTTCTCTTTTTGTTGCTGTTGTTCATCCTCACCTCGATATGTTCATTCATAACACTCACTCACATGAAATCATTCCGCTCAATCTTTTTATACTTTTATCTACCCCATTTTTTGTTAACCCAATCAGTTGAAACAAACGAAATAAAAAGCAAATAAACAGAGAGAGAGAAAGAGAGAGAGAGAGTCAGAGGGAACAAAAACAAAGGGGTAAAAAAAAGAAAAGAAAAGAAAAGCAACAAGCAACCAGCTTGGTTTGGGAAAAGTTAAATCTCTTGAAATAAAAATATATGGTACCTTTCTTTTCTTTTTTTTTCTTTTGATCTCATCAAAATAAAAAAAAAATTGCGGTGAGTCCTTCGCAACCACAAACAGACACACACGGACACAACTTGCCGCTGCCACCCGTATTATCTAATAGTTTTATCTCATTTGGTGATTCTGTGTTGTGTTGTGTTGTTTTTTAAACAAATTAAAGAATTATTTTTTTTTCACTAAAAAAAAAAAGAAAAAGAAGAGAGCTGTCAAGCGAAAATGAAACGGCATTTAACCACCGAAACACAAAAAAGTCGCCTAAAACAGTAAAATCGTGGTGGGAAGAATTTGAAAAAAAACAAAAGGAAATATGGGAAATATGATCATAATTATGGGAACACCGTAACAAAAAGACAAAAGAAAAAAAGTAAAAAAGTAAAACAAAGTTGAGGTGGGTATAATAATGCATCACCTCCGCGGGTACGCATGCATTAACTTGTGTACTTTCACAGAAAAAAATATGTGCATGCGGGGTCTTATGGCGTAAACATATGAGAACATACATATGTATCCAAATACACGCTGCAACTCAATAAAGAAACCGAGAGCAAAATCACAAGAACAAGAACAAGGGGAATGGAACCGCAAAACAGGGGCTAGGGAAAACGCAGAAACGTAATGGAATGAGGCAGAGTGAATAAACACCTGACAAGATAATTCAGAAAAAACATAAAACAAAAAACAAAACAAAAACCTCACAGCAAAGTGGAAACAAAGTAGGAAACTACAGCCAGCGCAAATTAAAGAAGCATCAATGTCTCACCCCGAGTACATGCATATACAAACAGAAATATACACCAAATAAACGTAAAACAACGAGGGGGAGACAAGAGAAATGAGGGTACATATGCTTGTTTGTATCAGAATATAGGAGAAAAACAAGGAAAAAGACACACAACCAGATGAATATTTGCACTTCTATATGTCACCTAACCTGGTCGGCAAAAACAACCGACACAACAGAAATCAGTTTAGTAAAACAGACAAAAAGAGAAGAACAAAAAGAGACAACTTTAACACAACAATAACAACACAATCATCACGAGGAATTTTCATACTTCCTCCCGTCACGCAGCTCTCTAAGCGCTTGTACAGGCTTAGAGATGGCTCGACTTGCAACATCAATATCGTGCAAGAGGCGTTTGAATATATCGAACGCTTCACCCTCAGCCTCAATGTCCAGATAAGAGGTGTTAGGGGAAGCCGACGACATGCTCACATCGCGTATATCCCAAACGTAACTGTCACCTACTCTCCGTTTTGAAGCGGCATCGCACCCAAGCGGAGTGTTTGCGCTCTGAGATATAATGGGGGGTAACGAAGTGACGCCATCATCTTCCCACTTTGCAAGGCCTTTGTCACCCGTAGCCAGCGGAAGCAGTGGCGAACCACTGGCACTTTTGCGAATCCGCAACAGAGGCAGATTTGGATCTGAATTCCTTGTTGCTATGCTACGTGGTTCCTCCGTACCACTGCCGGCAATACTCTTCCCTTGATTACTCTTTGACCACCTCCTTAAAGTGGTCAGTTCCTCTCCCTTATGGTCCCCATTGCTTGTGTCAAAAGGACCAAGTTGCGAGAAATTTTTATCCGACGAGCTACTAGCTTTCACCATTGGTGGCATTCCGCGGGCATCTGATAGGGACGGCAACTCCTCCGCAACGGTGTCCGGTTCCTGAACTCCTATAAGATATTTGGTACTATCCTGCGCCCATCGCTTCAGCGTCTCCGCGCTGTCCTCACATTTTGCCTTCTGCGACCCGAGGCCCCAACGACAGAGGCTACCCATTCTTGAGAGAAACCGAGACGGATTTTCATGCTGAGGTGTTGTAGAGAGATCCAGAAAACGCTCCTTTGGATCTGCACTACCCCCAAATTGTGACTCCCAGGCCACAGACACTTTTTCACCCTCAATTAAAGAAACCGGAGCTTCAAGAGGTGGGTCAGCAACTTTCGGCACGACATCTGGCAAAGCACTGTTGGTGCTCGCCCTGCGTTGTTCACCTCTAATCATCGAAGGCACTTTATCACCAACAGAAGAAGCCACAGAAGTGACGCTTATGTCCGGCGATCCATCAAAATTAACCGCGCCAACGCCCCTTACAAGACACAGTGCGCTGCCAACTGCACCCTGCATCACACCACGGGGAGGAACGCACCAATCGTTACGCTCATCCAAAAGACCCGAGTCGTAGTACCTGCCTTCAGCAACAGAATTGAAAGAGCATCGCACCGGTTGGCGATTTTCAGACTGGCGACTCGCCAGCGCTTGAACTGCAACTAACGGAAAACTTTCACCTCCCCTGGAAGACGAACAATTCTTTAATACTTCTAACAAGCCACCGGAAACGCTTTTATCAACATCGGACGACATTCTCACACCACCGCCAGGAACTTCATCAACAGGTACCGGTAAATTCGAACCAGCACCACTCGGTATGTCTCGAAATTCCTCTAAGACAACAACACCACCCGCTTCAGCACCACCGACGATTTGACAACAACCACCGTCACCGAAAGAAGCGGAATAATCACCACTTTTGCCCGACGAACAAACAAACTTCCTACCGTCCAACGATGCAGAAGAATTACCACTGGATAAATTCTTAACACCACCATTAACCTCACGGCTATTTGAACTAACAACAAGTGACTCCGCTTCACCCCTTTTACACATACCAGCCTCACGGACATCAGCAGGCATCATAGATATGCGACTCATAGACTGATCAAGACATTTGCCATATTTCAGACTGGCTGCTAAAGATGGTTCAACCTCACTCTTAGACATACCAGCCTCACGGACATCAGCAGGCATCATGGATATGCGACTCATAGACTGATCAAGACATTTGCCACATTTCAGACTGGCTGCTAAAGATGGTTCAACCTCACTCTTAGACATACCAGCCTCACGGACATCAGCAGGCATCATAGATATGCGACTCATAGACTGATCAAGACATTTGCCATATTTCAGACTGGCTGCTAAAGATGGTTCAACCTCACTCTTAGACATACCAGCCTCACGGACATCAGCAGGCATCATAGATATGCGACTCATAGACTGATCAAGACATTTGCCACATTTCAGACTGGCTGCTAAAGATGGTTCAACCTCACTCCTAGACATACCAGCCTCACGGATATCAGCAGGCATCATAGATATGCGACTCATAGACTGATCAAGACATTTGCCATATTTCAGACTGGCTGCTAAAGATGGTTCAACCTCACTCTTAGACATACCAGCCTCACGGACATCAGCAGGCATCATAGATATGCGACTCATAGACTGATCAAGACATTTGCCACATTTCAGACTGGCTGCTAAAGATGGTTCAACCTCACTCCTAGACATACCAGCCTCACGGATATCAGCAGGCATCATAGATATGCGACTCATAGACTGATCAAGACATTTGCCATATTTCAGACTGGCTGCTAAAGATGGTTCAACCTCACTCTTAGACATACCAGCCTCACGGACATCAGCAGGCATCATAGATATGCGACTCATAGACTGATCAAGACATTTGCCATATTTCAGACTGGCTGCTAAAGATGGTTCAACCTCACTCCTAGACATACCAGCCTCACGGATATCAGCAGGCATCATAGATATGCGACTCATAGACTGATCAAGACATTTGCCATATTTCAGACTGGCTGCTAAAGATGGTTCAACCTCACTCTTAGACATACCAGCCTCACGGATATCAGCAGGCATCATAGATATGCGACTCATAGACTGATCAAGACATTTGGCACATCTCAGACTGGCTGCTAAAGATGGTTCAACCTCACTCTTAGACATACCAGCCTCACGGACATCAGCAGGCATCATAGATATGCGACTCATAGACTGATCAAGACATTTGCCATATTTCAGACTGGCTGCTAAAGATGGTTCAACCTCACTCTTAGACATACCAGCCTCACGGATATCAGCAGGCATCATAGATATGCGACTCATAGACTGATCAAGACATTTGGCACATCTCAGACTGGCTGCTAAAGATGGTTCAACCTCACTCTTAGACATACCAGCCTCACGGACATCAGCAGGCATCATAGATATGCGACTCATAGACTGATCAAGACATTTGCCACATCTCAGACTGGCTGCTAAAGATGGTTCAACCTCACTCTTAGACATACCAGCCTCACGGACATCAGCAGGCATCATAGATATGCGACTCATAGACTGATCAAGACATTTGCCACATCTCAGACTGGCTGCTAAAGATGGTTCAACCTCACTCTTAGACATACCAGCCTCACGGATATCAGCAGGCATCATAGATATGCGACTCATAGACTGATCAAGACATTTGCCACATCTCAGACTGGCTGCTAAAGATGGTTCAACCTCACTCTTAGACATACCAGCCTCACGGACATCAGCAGGCATCATAGATATGCGACTCATAGACTGATCAAGACATTTGCCATATTTCAGACTGGCTGCTAAAGATGGTTCAACCTCACTCTTAGACATACCAGCCTCACGGATATCAGCAGGCATCATAGATATGCGACTCATAGACTGATCAAGACATTTGCCACATCTCAGACTGGCTGCTAAAGATGGTTCAACCTCACTCTTAGACATACCAGCCTCACGGACATCAGCAGGCATCATAGATATGCGACTCATAGACTGATCAAGACATTTGGCACATCTGGGACTGGCTGCTAAAGATGGTTCAACCTCACTCTTAGACATACCAGCCTCACGGACATCAGCAAGTATAGTAGAAGCACAGCTCATACAGCGCTCAAGCAATTGTGGGCAATAAACGGGAATAGTTGCGGGTAATGTTCCAATCTGGCTCTGAGACATACCAGCCTCACGGACATCAGCAAGTATAGTAGAAGCACAGCTCATACAGCGCTCAAGCAATTGTGGGCAATAAACGGGAATAGTTGCGGGTAATGTTCCAATCTGGCTCTGAGACATACCAGCCTCACGGACATCAGCAAGTATAGTAGAAGCACAGCTCATACAGCGCTCAAGCAATTGTGGGCAATAAACGGGAATACTTGCGGGTAATGTTCCAATCTGGCTCTGAGACATACCAGCCTCACGGACATCAGCAAGTATAGTAGAAGCACAGCTCATACAGCGCTCAAGCAATTGTGGGCAATAAACGGGAATAGTTGCGGGTAATGTTCCAATTTGGCTCTGAGACATACCAGCCTCACGGACATCAGCAGGCATCATAGATATGCGACTCATAGACTGATCAAGACATTTGGCACATCTCAGACTGGCTGCTAAAGATGGCTCAACCTCACTCTTAGACATACCAGCCTCACGGACATCAGCAGGCATCATAGATATGTGACTCATAGACTGATCAAGACATTTGGCACATCTCAGACTGGCTGCTAAAGATGGTTCAACCTCACTCTTAGACATACCAGCCTCACGGACATCAGCAGGAACCATGGATATGCGACTCATAGACCGTTCGGTGAAACGACTATAATGAATTTCTTGCGATTCGGTGTCCATTCCCGTCGCATCTTCTTTAGTTGCATCTCTTCTTTCTTCCCTTTTTGACAGACAATATTCTTCAGGTTTATGGTTTGTACTAGTTGCAGAAGACATCATTTGCATGCTGCCTCGGCGTCCGTCCATATCTTCCGGCGGTGGACTTATGGGCCTGTCACAAATGTTCGTGGTGTACATCGTCGAGCAACTTGTTATCATCTGCTCTCGTTTTGCTGTTTGATATAGTCTTCTCATCGCGGGAAATTTGTCTCGCGATAACCTCTCGTATAGCTCTTCAGTTTTCATGGTCTCAGGATACAGTAATGTACAGTGCGCTAATATTCCAGTTCTTGTGGGTGTAAACTCAATGGGTGTCGAAAAAGGAAAACCTAACACATCGCCAATATCAGAAGCAAAGGCATCCCGCAGTTCTGACGATTTTCTAAGATATATGTACTCCCACACTTCCCCATCAAGCAGCATGGTGTGAGGCATTGCTTTCATTTCCCCGTCGGTTGAAGCTCCAACACAAATATTTTCGGCTCCACTGTACTTTACCACCACATTTACTGCTGATGGGGAGACTGGATCCGATACACTCGTGGAAATTGAGTGTGCAGTCGACATATTATCTTCAGGATCCTCAGAAACTTTACGAGGAACTTTCCAGAAAGTTGCCCCATCATCACACAAAGATCGCAACGGCGAAGGACCATCACAATGTTTGTGCCACGACACGGGGTACCGTTTCCTTTGGAAACCAGAGCGGTCGTTGCCAACTTCATTTACACCACCAACTAACAAAACAGAAACAAAATCAGACCCAACACTCATAGACTGATCAAGACATTTGGCACATCTGGAACTGGCTGCTAAAGATGGTTCAACCTCACTCTTAGACATACCAGCCTCACGGACATCATCAGGCAATGTCGATGAGCGACTCATAGACTGATCAAGACATTTGGCACATCTCAGACTGGCTGCTAAAGATGGTTCAACCTCACTCTTAGACATACCAGCCTCACGGACATCAGCAGGCAATGTCGATGAGCGACTCATAGACTGATCAAGACATTTGGCACATCTGGGACTGGCTGCACGCGATGTCACAACATGGCTCTTAGACATACCAGCCTCACGGACATCAGCAGGAACCATGGATATGTGACTCATAGACTGATCAAGACATTTGGCACATCTGGGACTGGCTGCACGCGATGTCACAACATGGCTCTTAGACATACCAGCCTCACGGATATCAGCAGGCAATGTGGATATGCGACTCATAGACTGATCAAGACATTTGGCACATCTGGGACTGGCTGCACGCGATGTCACAACATGGCTCTTAGACATACCAGCCTCACGGACATCAGCAGGCATCATAGATATGCGACTCATAGACTGATCAAGACATTTGGCACATCTGGGACTGGCTGCACGCGATGTCACAACATGGCTCTTAGACATACCAGCCTCACGGATATCAGCAGGCAATGTGGATATGCGACTCATAGACTGATCAAGACATTTGGCACATCTCAGACTGGCTGCTCACGATGGCTCAACCTCACTCTTAGACATACCAGCCTCACGGACATCAGCAGGAACCATGGATATGTGACTCATAGACTGATCAAGACATTTGGCACATCTGGGACTGGCTGCACGCGATGTCACAACATGGCTCTTAGACATACCAGCCTCACGGATATCAGCAGGCAATGTGGATATGCGACTCATAGACTGATCAAGACATTTGGCACATCTGGGACTGGCTGCACGCGATGTCACAACATGGCTCTTAGACATACCAGCCTCACGGACATCAGCAGGCATCATAGATATGCGACTCATAGACTGATCAAGACATTTGGCACATCTGGGACTGGCTGCACGCGATGTCACAACATGGCTCTTAGACATACCAGCCTCACGGATATCAGCAGGCAATGTGGATATGCGACTCATAGACTGATCAAGACATTTGGCACATCTCAGACTGGCTGCTAAAGATGGTTCAACCTCACTCTTAGACATACCAGCCTCACGGACATCAGCAGGAACCATGGATATGTGACTCATAGACTGATCAAGACATTTGGCACATCTGGGACTGGCTGCACGCGATGTCACAACATGGCTCTTAGACATACCAGCCTCACGGATATCAGCAGGCAATGTGGATATGCGACTCATAGACTGATCAAGACATTTGGCACATCTGGGACTGGCTGCACGCGATGTCACAACATGGCTCTTAGACATACCAGCCTCACGGACATCAGCAGGCATCATAGATATGCGACTCATAGACTGATCAAGACATTTGGCACATCTGGGACTGGCTGCACGCGATGTCACTACATGGCTCTTAGACATACCAGCCTCACGGACATCAGCAGGCAATGTGGATGAGCGACTCATAGACTGATCAAGACATTTGGCACATCTGGGACTGGCTGCACGCGATGTCACAACATGGCTCTTAGACATACCAGCCTCACGGACATCAGCAGGCATCATAGATATGCGACTCATAGACTGATCAAGACATTTGGCACATCTGGGACTGGCTGCACGCGATGTCACAACATGGCTCTTAGACATACCAGCCTCACGGACATCAGCAGGAACCATGGATATGTGACTCATAGACTGATCAAGACATTTGGCACATCTGGGACTGGCTGCACGCGATGTCACAACATGGCTCTTAGACATACCAGCCTCACGGACATCAGCAGGAACCATGGATATGTGACTCATAGACTGATCAAGACATTTGGCACATCTGGGACTGGCTGCACGCGATGTCACAACATGGCTCTTAGACATACCAGCCTCACGGACATCAGCAGGCATCATAGATATGCGACTCATAGACTGATCAAGACATTTGGCACATCTGGGACTGGCTGCACGCGATGTCACAACATGGCTCTTAGACATACCAGCCTCACGGACATCAGCAGGCATCATAGATATGCGACTCATAGACTGATCAAGACATTTGGCACATCTGGGACTGGCTGCACGCGATGTCACAACATGGCTCTTAGACATACCAGCCTCACGGACACCAGCAGGCATCATAGATATGCGACTCATAGACTGATCAAGACATTTGGCACATCTGGGACTGGCTGCACGCGATGTCACAACATGGCTCTTAGACATACCAGCCTCACGGACATCAGCAGGCATCATAGATATGCGACTCATAGACTGATCAAGACATTTGGCACATCTGGGACTGGCTGCACGCGATGTCACAACATGGCTCTTAGACATACCAGCCTCACGGACATCAGCAGGCATCATAGATATGCGACTCATAGACTGACCAAGACACTTGCCACATTTCAGACTGGCTGCTAAAGATGGCTCAACCTCACTCTTAGACATACCAGCCTCACGGACATCAGCAGGCATCATAGATATGCGACTCATAGACTGATCAAGACATTTGCCACATTTCAGACTGGCTGCTAAAGATGGCTCAACCTCACTCTTAGACATACCAGCCTCACGGATATCAGCAGGCAATGTCGATTGGCGACTCATAGACTGATCAAGACATTTGGCACATCTGGGACTGGCTGCACGCGATGTCACAACATGGCTCTTAGACATACCAGCCTCACGGATATCAGCAGGCAATGTGGATGGGCGACTCATAGACTGATCAAGACATTTGGCACATCTGGGACTGGCTGCACGCGATGTCACAACATGGCTCTTAGACATACCAGCCTCACGGATATCAGCAGGCAATGTGGATATGCGACTCATAGACTGATCAAGACATTTGCCACATTTCAGACTGGCTGCTAAAGATGGTTCAACCTCACTCTTAGACATACCAGCCTCACGGATATCAGCAGGAACCATGGATATGTGACTCATAGACTGATCAAGACATTTGGCACATCTGGGACTGGCTGCACGCGATGTCACAACATGGCTCTTAGACATACCAGCCTCACGGATATCAGCAGGAACCATGGATATACGACTCATAGACTGATCAAGACATTTGGCACATCTGGGACTGGCTGCACGCGATGGCTCAACATGGCTCTTAGACATACCAGCCTCACGGACATCAGCAGGAACCATGGATATGTGACTCATAGACTGATCAAGACATTTGGCACATCTGGGACTGGCTGCACGCGATGTCACAACATGGCTCTTAGACATACCAGCCTCACGGATATCAGCAGGAACCATGGATATGCGACTCATAGACCGTTCGGTGAAACGACTATAATGAATTTCTTGCGATTCGGTGTCCATTCCCGTCGCATCTTCTTTTGTTGCATCTCTACTTTCTTCCCTTTTTGACAGACAATATTCTTCAGGTTTATGGTTTGTACTAGTTGCAGAAGACATCATTTGCATGCTGCCTCGGCGTCCGTCCATATCTTCCGGCGATGGACTTATGGGCCTGTCAGAAATGTTCGTGGTGTACATCGTCGAGCAACTTGTTATCATGTGCTCTCGTTTTGCTGTTTGATATAGTCTTCTCATCGCGGGAAATTTGTCTCGCGATAACCTCTCGTATAGCTCTTCAGTTTTCATGGTCTCAGGATACAGTAATGTGCAGTGCGCTAATATTCCAGTTCTTGTGGGTGTAAACTCAATGGGTGTCGAAAAAGGAAAACCTAACACATCGCCAATATCAGAAGCAAAGGCATCCCGCAGTTCTGACGATTTTCTAAGATATATGTACTCCCACACTTCCCCATCAAGCAGCATACTGTGAGGCATTGCTTTCATTTCCCCGTCGGTTGAAGCTCCAACACAAATATTTTCGGCGGTCGCAGACTTGACTACCACATTTGCTGCTGATGGGGAGACTGGATCCGATACACTCGTGGAAATTGAGTGTGTAGTCGACATATTATCTTCAGGATCCTCAGAAACTTTACGAGGAACTTTCCAGAAAGTTGCTCCATCATCTACCGAAGCTCCTGTGTTAGGATGGGGATCGAGATGTTGGTGCCATGACACACGATGTCTGTTTCCTCCTCCTCTTCCTTCTCTATTGCTCGTTGACCAGCTAGCTTGATGTGTTTTGGGAGTTTGTGGTACCGAAACTAATGATGCACGTTTGAATGCCCAAATACCCCGAGATTCGCGTCCGCCCTCACCTCTATTGCCTGAGCTTGACGAATAGTCTGAAGGCTCCGCTGCCTCTATTGAGGAGGGTTTTCGTATGTCGGTTACATCTCCACACGGATCTTGTCCTCTTCTTGATTGTTCCGTGGCAACCATTGTATAAATTCTTATTTATGTAGAGCAAAAAAATCAATATATGTATATATATATACCCGTTCCCTAGTTAACCTCTTGTTTGTTTGGTCCCTTTTGTCTGCCAAGAACAAAAAGGTATTCCTCCCTACGGTAAGAAACAAATGTGTAGTGGCAGAACGGTAAGAAGAAAAGGCAACTGTATAAGTGGGATTTAGCTTATGTCCACGAGTACGGAGTGAAGAAGGAGAAACTCGTCCCGCAAAGAAAAAGAAGAACTGTTGAACGATTCTCTCTTACACAGGTACGCACCGCTTTTACAATAAATTTTGACACCGCATCCTAAACGGCCCCCACGGCTTCTTAACACTGTGGGGGGAATGCGGTGCGAATAGCCGAGCACACCGAAAAAGAAAAAATGAACAACGAAGCAGCGACAACAAGAAACTCAAAAACAACCATGTTCAATACAATCGTTTTCCCGCAACTGCGCTGCTGCGTATTGTATTTTCGCCCCCACAAGTGCCGCAGTGCCACTATACAGTGCTCTGCGGCAACCTCACGATGAACACCACAGAGGCGCCACGCAAGAACATGTTCCGAATGGAGCGCTCTTTCTGCTCATTGTTGACCATTGTTAACTCCACGGCATCCCGCAACACGAGGTTAAAGTGTTTGTCGAAGGCAACGACGGTTGCGACGAGGGACTTGTTGTAGCGGGACTGGATGAACACGCGTGTTCCATTCTTCACAGCACTGTCGAGGAGACAGAAAGGGCCCTCGGCGACGCTGGTACGAAGAAATTCTTTGGTTTTGATCACCCTCGCACCAGACTCTGTTCGCTGCAATTTAGTGGGTTCCTCACCAGACATATATTGAGTGTACCTACCGTGCCTTTTTTGAACAATTGAACCAAAACCCAAGGGTGACTAAAGGAAAAAAATGGGGTTCTAACGAATGGCTGAGGGTGTTATTTGAAGATAAGCAGGCGGGAACAACGGGGGAAGAGGCACGCTCAAGACGAAGACAAAACAATATGACGACGGTGCCGCCTCACGTACATCCGTAAGGGCGAGGTACGCACGCAAACGGACGGGCGGCTCTGCGAGGATGAGCGTTAAAGGAGGGAACAAATGAAGGGTGAAACAACCCCATGAATCCATCACTTCCCAATCACTGAGTCCCAAACGAAGCCATCAAAGCTTCGCACGGGAACGTACCCCACGCTGTTGGCATCATCCGGGTGTTTGCCGTACAAGACACCACCACATGTTTTCTCATCTGTCAACACTGGAGCCCCTGACATGCCGTGAAAACAACTTCCCTCCTCTGCACGGCACATACCCTTTGAGTGGAATATCTTAACACGAGCCACTGCGGCTTCTTGCTGTCCCTCCACGCACCGTAAAGAAGAAAGAAGCTGCCCACGCTCGGTCTCCGATAACCGATCTAACAGATCAGGGTCAAAGGTGTCCAATTTGCCCAGCAGGCCTGTACCACGGTATCCTGCAATGGAACACACGCTGCCCTTCTGGGGGTCCTCAGGTGCCAACGTTAATCCACCACCAACCGCATTCGCCCGCCTCTCCAGCTCGGCGTGTGCGTCAAACCTTTCACTTACGGCCGACCTCGAAGCAGTGCCCGCGGCATCCGACGCTACCGATGTTGGAACCTTCGCAACTAGTACCGCAACATCAGCAGTAGGGTGCATGGCCACCAACTTCAAGTCAACAGACAGAGAGGCCACAGCCTTCCCTTCACTGTCCGGGATATAAAGACGACCAATAACGAAGCGCGTTCGACGATACTCCTCAGGAACCTTCAGCCTCTGCGGGTCCGTGAACTGCCACGGCACAAAAGTGTGTTTGGCTGTGAGGAGGAAACGCCTCCTCTTGTGCGCAGAGCTGTCAACACCATCGGAAGCATCTGCACTACCAAAAGGACACGCTGCCGTCCCAGTCCTACGAGATACATTCACTAGGAAAGCGGTTCCCATCATAAGCCACAAAGGCTGTGACATCTTTCCCGGCACGTGTAAGAAACTCATTATGGGGAAACAACTCTGACTCACAGAAGCGGTCGTCATTTACTCAATACACTTCCCCCTTCCCTCCCCCTCCCTCTCCGACACTAGGTGGCTGGGCCAGCGGTCCGCTCCTACTGAAATTTTGTATGAGTGTGTCAAGCGACAAAGGTCCATAAGTCGTTAATGACGTGGAAGGAACGACGTGGGAAACAAAAAAGGAAACACAAAAAATGGGAGCGACAGTCTAAACAGCAGTCGGTTGAGCGATGTGGGTTGCGAGGAGGTGGGTAAAAAAGAGGGAAATTTATCGGGGTAAATGTTCGAAGTTGATGTATATAATACGAGAACCGTGTCAGAAGCCGCATTAATAAACCTCAACCCAGATGTTCACCGCTCAGAAATAGTTAGGAAAAATCACCACCACTGAGTGCCCCACCCTACCTCCCTTCCCCTCGGTTTTAGGGCAGCATAATAACACGGCAACACCAATCGCCCTCCCTATATTAAGCCACTGTCGCGTGCACCGTACCATCCAACTTTTCATTGATCCATCGATCAAAAACTTCTCTCTCCTCAGCTTCACCAGAGCAATTAGAAACCACCTCCAGTGAGCTGTGGTAGATCTCCCTATGCGCGGCAAGCATGCCGTGTCTGAAGGGGGCGCACTCACAGAGGCGAGTAAAGAGCGAGCGGCACGAAGAGGAACGTGAAAGACGTTCATTCAAAATGTATTCCACAACGAACACAAGAAGGTCCCCCACATCGCAAGACGGGGTGTAATCGCTAGATTCAACTCCGCTGTCTTCGGCGGAAGCCCACGGGTTGTGAAGGCCGTACATAATTGACAGCAGATCACAAATTTCGTCAAGCAGCTCCTCTGCACCCTCGCTATCACGAATCGCCCCGAAAAAACGCGAAACCCGTTGAAAAACCTGATGTTCACACCACAACTGCTGGGCGGTGTGGTCAAATATTTGGTGACCAGAACGCAGCAAATCGACGGTGGAACTAAGGATACGCCTGTGCCGTGACAGGAGTGGTGGTGCCCCAGTTGGCGGTAAGGCAAATAGGAGCGGCGGATGGTCAGAAGGTGCCTTAAGAGCAGCCAAAATGAGTGCGGAAACCTCCTCGACTACCTCATTGTCTAGGTCAGATCCTTCACCAGCACGGCAGCGGGCAAGCAGTGCGCCCAAGGCCGCCGTGGCGCGTTCAAAATCCCCTAGTGCTTCTGCGCACCGCATATCGCCCTCCACGACAGCTGGATCCGCCCCCTCCAGCACCGAAAGCGAGGCCAATGCCCGTTGCTGCAACTCCTGAGAGGCGCGTAGCCCCACCTTTACAAACAGATCAAACACGCTGATCAGGGTTGTCTCATTATCATACGCGAAGAGGGCGACGTTGACAAGCAGGTCTACAGACGCTTCAGCGCCGCGCATAGACAGAAGAATGGCCAAAGCCTCTACAAGATCACATGCACCCTCCAGCGGTTGTGATTGCTGTAGTGCTGGCAGGAACCTTGCGACACGCACGAGAAGAGGGAGTAGTCGGGCGACCACACTTGAACAATCACCATACGGCGTACCGACCACTTTGTTGTCAGTGCCGATATTTTCGGCACTGTGCCTTATACGCTCGCTTTCGCAGCCACGAGTCATATACGAGCAGCACGATGCCATGGTATTAAGCAAAACATCAACAAACTCGGTATCTTCCAACAGATACGTGCGCCCCTCCTCCGAGATGGTAACAGTTTTCACTACAACATTCCAAAGTGGTCGGGCGAACCGTGGCACCTCATCCTGCCAATGCTGCGCCCTCTTTGTCGCCATGATCAATGTTTCAATCCATTCGAAGGTAACACAAGAAGGTTCCTGCGAAACTACTGCCGACATGATGTCAAAGGAACCACAAATATACGCAGCATCTGTATCATTCAGTACCCAAGGCTCCTTCGCCTCCTCGCCATCAGAGTTCACAGCAGCGTCCCCCTCCATCCCCAAAACGCTATTAATGTAATCGTAGTCCAGAACAACGGTTGCCGCCATGGGGTGAGACGCTGCCAGCACCGAAAGGGTACGAAGTGCTGCGGCAAGCACGCTGACGTTGTTCCGCGATTCTGTGGCAATCATGCTAACGCAACCGACAGCAGACTCAGGAAGCACCCATGCAGTGTCGCTACCGAGAAGGGAAAAGGTATCAAGTGCTATGTGCAGCATTGCGCAAACGCCGTCTTCAGCACCGCACCGCAGTGACTCGGAAATATTTGACTCCCCGCTAACACCCTCTAGCGCTTTATAAAGGTTTGGAAAGCACCTAGAAGCCAGTACGAGGTTGCGCGTCCCGCTAGAAAAGCGCATCAGTGAACGAACCAAGCGAGTCGCCGTGGAAACCACACCACTGCTGTAGTCCAGTAACAGATCCTCCAGCAGAACCATACCACCTAGCGACAGAAAATCCTCCACTAAACATCTTCGGTAAGAGCAGATGTCAGATTCCCTCAGCGCTCCCTCTTGCTCAGTTGCGCCAAGGTTCATTGGAGAGCTTAACATCTCCTCCAAACCCTCAATAGCGGAGGAAAACAGGGCACAAGCGAAAGCACTGATTTTCTCCTCCACGTCGCTGGCGGCTGCGAACACAGACGTCACGGCACCAGGAAGCAATACCAATGCCGCTGCTGCACCGCAAGGAACATGGGGGTCGAACAACAATTTCGCAATGCGCTCAAGATCCCTAAGACGGGCGCTGCTTTCAAATTGGTTCTTCTGCAACGAAATGAGGGCATTCATCAGGGAGTTGGCATACATAATATTGCGGTCACCCACCAGTCGGTCAACAAACCCGGGGTCACTCCCGTTGCGGGCGACATTAGCACAATCATCCTCGCTTCCTGGCGTGGCTGGGGCCAACACCGCAATGCATTCACGCAAACATTCAGTCTCATCCGTACTGGAGGTGATGCGCAGCGTGTAAAGAAGAAGAACCGCCTCTTCTCGCAGGCGCGCATCGTTTTTCAAAGTAACAGCGGTGCAGACACGCACCAGCAAGGAACGGAACGATGCGTCGCGCCCCACCCTACTCACCATGCAACAGCGGCGCAGTAACCCCAGCACACTTGCAAGCACCGAGGGTGGGGAAGAGGTAGTGCACAACCTTGCTTCCTTGTCGAGATGATTTGCCCTACTGCTATCGCCAAAGAACGCTCGTGCAAACCTCACCCAAAATTTTTCGTTACCAAGCAAACTTCCTGCAAGCCTCTCGCTATCCGCAGACAGCCTTACGGCACGACCGAGCAACGACAACGCCAACTCCCCCACCTCTGAGTTGGTTGAAAACACGAGCCTCGTCATCGGCTCGAGGCTCTTACTCACGCCGTCGGCGAGGGCATCAACCGGTGACCCTGACGTCGACAGCAATGCAGCGAGACGCAGCATGTCAATATCTTCCATGCAGCTCTCATCGCCGTCGTTTCTATCGGCATCACCAGCGTTGTCAGTAATCCCCCCTTTCCCTACTTGAGACAACACGGCGGAGAGACACGATGGACAACCCTGAGCAACGAACGGCAAGAACTCTCGGTGTTCATTGAGTAAATGCAGGACCACGCGGCAGCTCTCACGCAGGCGAACGAGATCCCCGTCGCTTCGGGCCTCCCTTTCCACACGCTCAACCTCACGGGTAAGATTTTTGTGTGCCTCAGGGTGTTGCCGCTGCAACAGCCCCAAAAGAAACAATGCTCGCTGCCGCCCCATTGCGCTTCAAATAACACAACGGTGGACCTGAATTCAACTGCAGAGCTATTTGCCTCTCCAAGCCGGTCGCCACACACCAACAAAATATCAACCCCACGCACTCGCTTTAGAGCACAGTTTTACCGTTTCTAATTTGGAGGTACTTCGCAGCTGTTTGCGCACGAAGTTGTTCAGTGCTAATGTCGTTACGCTCGTACGATTGCACACAAACGCACGCACCGCGCGGCAACGAACAGCGACCGTTCCACTCCACGTTCACAACGGCCTCCGAGAATGCAGGTCCGACACACCCTCACACTATTGTTCTTCACAACACTTTTTGGCGCTCAAATAGTCTCTTCGACATTTAAAATAAAAACGAGTTCACATTTAATGAGATAGAGTTGTTTTTGAAAAGAAGAGGGTTAGTTGAATCAAGAGTGCTCCACCCTTCCGTCGCTGAAACACTAAGAGGTACAAGGAATCGTGCACACTTTCCGAAATGAACACACGCGTGAGTGAGCTCGACACCCCTGAAAACAGAGGTAAAGGAAAGGTCAGTATTAACTCAACAGATTTTGTCCTACAGTTGAAAGTGTAGGTTACAAAAAGAAAAAAAAGCTAAGTTCCACTATTCCCTCCTCCCAAATCAATGCGTCCTTGTTCCTCACATCTGAACTGTCAGAAAAGTTTACAGCACATTACAGCACGGACTCCACTCCCGCCCCCCCTCCACGCGCGGTCCCTCATCGGTGCAAATGGCACCGCGTGCTCAAGCATAAGCCACTCGGGAAGTAGCGGTGGAGTGATGTGCTGAGCAATATGGCGGGAAACCATAACGAATACAAAGAAAAGAGGGGGAAGTAGTGGTGCTGAGGAAGGAGTGTACGGCACGGATCATCGACGAGTGGAGGAAGTAAGGGCTAGAAAAAGGATACTGGAAGAGTTACCCACACGCATACAAGCGCACGTGATAATATTCCTTACCATCCATCCTCTTTCCCCCACACCGACGCTAACACCGATGCACAAGCTCCTTTACGACCTGGCTCACGTGTTCTGCGTTACGGCACTTCAACAGCACCATACCAGCCCTAGAACCCTCAGCGCTGGCGTCCTTGGTCCGGAGAGGAACACGTATGTATATATATCTGTCGCTTATATGAAGGTAGAAACTTCGCTCCCTTGTGCCGACGCGCGTAACGACACGATAAAAAGACGGCCGTGATTGCTGCTCTGCCTCAACGAACACATACGCAATGAAATTAGATCCATTCGTGCCGGTTCTGCTGGCAGCGCTCTTCTGCTGTGCATCAAGTGCACCGAGAACGTCACGCGTGCTCCCTACAAACCGCCGGTGCGCCCGAATGTCCTGGGCAAGCGACACCATAGGGGCTATGAAATTGGTCAAAAACTCGTCCACATCGTTAAACTCAATCTCACGTTTTTCCACTTGGTCTGAAAGCCGGTAGTATATCGATCCATTTGAGCGCCGGTCTTCACTGATGAGCCAATTGCAAGTGGACCACTCACCTATCTTAACCACGGCAACTGCTTTGTTGCGGTGTCCAGAGGCTGGGCGGAGCAGTACCTCACCAATCTTTTTGTTTTGCAGGAACTCGACTGCTTTAGTGCTGTTGACATCACGGAATAGCGAATGACGGGATACTTTGGTGGCAAACACCCGTGCATCTATGTCAAGACGTTCCGTCCGAAGGGAACTGTTGCAACTCGTTGCATCACGCACGGATGCCGTGTACGATAGGTAATGTCTACCTATATCTGTACCATCGCCGTCGCTGACGGCGGGGTCACCAACGTCAGCACGAGACTCACGAGTTTTGCGACGCGCCGCACTTTTCTTTTGCATACGACGGGAATCTGGCTCCCCACCACGGGGACGACACCAGCGGAGGCGAAGCTCACATCGCTCCCAATGGCAGTTAATCACGATACCCTGTATCAGGGCACCTCGGCAGAGCCATTGCGGTCGATTCGGTGGAGGTCCAATGGCTCTCCCCTCCTCACCCAACGCACTCAAGGCCTCCTCGTATTCGAGGAACTCTCGCTTCATTGTTTCATCGTCGATGTCATCAGCTGATATGGTGGCATTTAGACCACGCGATGTCGTGAGCCGGATTGAAGGTACGCCAGAAGCGGCGGCTAACTTACCACGCACGCTCTGCACCACACCTGCAATGTACTCGCCCTCACAAACAATGAGAGACATTGTTTCTACACCACGGTGCAGAAAAGGTGCATCTTGGTTTGTACAGTACGTAATACCTGTTACATATGTCATCAGCTCCCGATTGGAAATACGACGGTACGGCCGCCGCATGAATGACTGACCGGAAGCGATCATCTCATCCTGCACAAATTCCACCTCCCTCCTCCCCAGCAAGCCGCTCCACGTCGAGCGTACCTCGAGCCGCATCGTTCTTGTTATTTCCTGTACACGTACGTCGCGATCCATGCAACCACGCCTCTCATCGGCAGGTCGCTGCATAAAATCGGCAACTAAAAGAGCAGCAACAGTTCTCCTTATTGTTATTACGTGCGGAGAAGTGGCACGCTTCAATGCAGCACATGCAATGCAAGCTGCAGTGCTGTACCATGCGACTGGCAACAACGTCTGGTCCAGCAACGTCCAGCGACCCGACTTTAACGATCCGTCTTCACCAGTCCCCACCTCCCTGTCACTGTCCATTGGTGGTCCGATTCTAAGTGAGGAAACGGCATTTTGTGCCACATGCATCCCAAAAGCATTGGTAATCATTTTTTCACACTCATCCTTATTGATAGGTCTGCGCAAAAACAGAAGTTGCTGCAGCTTGCGCGCGCGCACAGGTCCAAACCCTGAAATGAACTGCAACAGTGCCGTGCTGTTCGAGCGCGTCAGACAGTGGTCGACCCAAACTCCACATGCTGTAACCCATAGGCTCATCTCCCAACAGAGTCGCAAATAAAGCTGTTCCTCCTGCTCGCTGGTGATATTCGCTACTCTTCCCAGTGAGAGTCGGAGGGCTGTGCGTCTGCTGTCAAATAAAACACTGATGGCGCCCAGTGGATCTTGGACATAACGAGCGAGGGCGAGCGCCGTACGCGAAAGGCTATCCGCATCCGGCATCTCACTGTCAGCATACGTTGTGCCGCTGTACAACCTGGCAACTTCTACGGGAGCCCATACGATGGGCACGTGTGCGCGAAGATTGGCTTCCGCACGTTCACGGAGAAACCGCTGCATCGAACGCATCAAACCCAAGGAGGCCGTGCTGGAAGCACCAACAACAACGACGCCGGGATTGCATCGGTCAAACTGGTTCTCCAACTGAATGTTCTGCAGCAAATCAGCCGTCCGCCCACTTTCAGAGGTTAGAGCGCAACTCACCCATCGCATGGTTCCGACTAGTAACCCATTCTCATCGATAAAGCAAATGTGTGCCAAACCACCTTCACCGCCATACACCGCACACACGCGCGCAGGAGGCTTGCACCCATAACTGCTTGTTACGGGCAAACCGGCAGGCCGCCGTGGCAGGGCCTCTACCACATTCCATTCAGGTTCCCACACGAGTGCCTCGTCATCGTATGCAGCAATATTTAACCACGTACGTTCGTAGGGGCCCTGGGCACACAAGAGCCCAAATCGTTCAGCGCATTGCGTATGGGCACACCGACTGGCGAACTGGCTGAGCTCTGCTTTTACTTTCGGAGTCAACCCTTCGACGAGCCGGATTAAAACCAACTCCATCACGTCTCGCCGACTCGTCAGCCACTCGTCCCGTTGGGAGATTCCAACAGCGTTATTGAAAGACGGATCGTACAGTTGGCCGAATTTCGCCACACCGCGTACCAGTTCGTCGTTAAGAACATAAAACAAGTCAATCGTGCCCTGTCGCTCACGCTCCAGAAGGTCCAAGTAGTGACGTGAATGCTCAACGAAAAAACTTGCGAGTGGATATACGTCATCTGCTTTCTTCGAGTTTTTGTAAGAAACAATCAGGTCTCCCTCCGCACAGAACACATTGAATAGTCGGGTACGCAGAACAGGGAGCCGCGTAAACTGCTCCGTTATTGCTTGGTTGAATAACCAAAGCACGGTTTCGCCACAGCGCGGTGGATTTAAAGAAGCACCGACACGGCTCGTCCACTCCAGCAAAGAAACCGATTGCGGCGGTGGACAGACACGAATGGGTGCATTTGCACGCAAATTTTCTTGGTATTGTGTACCCGCTATGGTGTACTGCTCGAACGCACTCTCAAGACCTAAAGATTTTATCGTCCGCGTGGCTCGACCATTGCTTCCGGAGACATGTTGACTTACAAATGACTGCCAGAAGTCGGCTTCAATCGCGCTAAAAAACATCATTTGTCGCAATGCCGCTCCTTCCTGCCCCACGTCAGGCTCTGTGCTACTGCCCAATTTCAACAACATTTGCCACCTCTGCCACTCGAGCCTGTGGCACAACACATCAAGCTCAAGAATGCGTAGGAGGAGACGACCAAGCTCTATGAAACAGGGTTTGCGCTGCGCGAAATCCATCCTATCCAATGCGGCTGCAGCATCGCCATTGGAGCGCTGCGCATCCTTGTCCCATGCAGGGTCACCGAAACCAATGGCCCTCTCATCCCCCCTCGCACTAAACCCAACATAACTATCTGAAATCAGAGGCCTCTGACGCCTCCCGGTCCGCGTACTGTACGCATACGAAGCTACGGGCAGACTACGCTCCGCTGCCTCCACAAGAGGTGAAGTTTCTAATAGTGCACAGAGTAGTGGTTGTAACGCGGTTTGATGATAGAGCATCAAGTGTGCGGGCTCTAGGAACTCCTGCGTCATTTTTTTGAGAGCATATTCCACTGCCTTAACGACAGGGTGGTTTTCCACCTCTGAAAACGGCAGCATAGCCAGGGCACAGATGCTTGTATTGTGAGCCAACGGTTGCCCAGCACCACGCAATTGACAAATTATCCAAAATGCCTCACGACCAAGGCGAATTTTGTAGGACTGGGAGGGAGAAATCTTGCGTGATTGAAGTCGTGGTCGACGCTCACGCTCCGCAATGGCCTGTAGACGCTCTGGTAACGCTTCTCTTGTTTCAAGTTCGGTTTCTTCACGGAGACCTACACGGTGTAACTCGAGTTCCAGCCCGGCAGCAGCGGGTACATCCTCTTTAAGTACCATCTCCGCTTGATCCTCCCGTGGTAGAGCATCATTCCGGTGTATCCATGAAAGAAACTCCCTATCATCCATAAAATCAGACTCTTCTAAAAATTCCTCGTCGACATTCAGGTCATCGTCAACATCTCCTGCTGTGTGTTCCCCTGCGCTCCCATCTTCGTCAACAGAAGTATCATCCTGCAGCTCCATCAACTCCCGACGGAGCACTTCCTTCCGTTTTTCCTCACGCATACGGTCAGCTACCGTTTTGAGACGTCTTGTACCTTTCAACCCTTCATCATCCTCCTCCTTCTCCACCTCCTCCTGGACACGGGAGAATATAACATCCTCAAATGCACCATGTAATTGCTCCAGGTAAAGCGCGGGGTCGGTAACGTCCGCTACCCACATGATCTTTGATAAAAGCTCCTCCCTTGTTGGATATGTGGGCTGAACACCCACTTCGGAATTGATATCCTCCATTTCAATGCTAATTAGCTTACAGGCTACGTCACAATCACCTTGCAATCTGCTACTATATTCAACCAAGGTCCTTTTCTCCTTCCTTCCACCTTACTTTGCCTTTAAAAAAAAAAAAGTCTTTTAACCTACGGTAGGTCTCTACAGTGAGTATACGCCCTCGCCGCCCCTTTCCCTCCTCGCTCAATCACTGCAGCACCGTACTTATCCTCCTTCCTTTCTTCTCTCACTTCGACCCACTTCTCTTTACTACTGCTTATTTAAACCCCTTCCCTCCACTACTGCTGTTACAGTTCAGTGCATAAAAACAAAAAAAAATGTTGCGAAAGCACAACAGAAATGAGGAGTAGAACGGTCGCCAAATATCAAATGCATCATTAGAATTTTTCGATTGTGCTACCACATGTTTGTAGGCGCTACATATATATGTATATTCAGAGATGAATTAAAGGTTCCAAGCTGGTAACCAGGAGCACAAAAGGCAAAAAAAAAAACTACAAACGCAAACGCAAACGCAGACACACACTTACTTGGTCGTAGTCAAGTGAAAATAGACGCAGCCAAAAGAACAAAAAAGAAAAAAGAAAACACAAAACAAGAGAAAAAGCGGGAGTCGAGTCGAGAGGATCTCCACTCCATTTGGCTTCAGTGCAATTGCAATGAGACTTTCTGTCCGTTAAGATAGAAGTCAGAGCACATTACGACCACGTATTAAATAAAATGAACTAACGAATTAAAGGAAACGAAGTAATTAAGTACGCACACACACACACACACACATATATATATATATACAACCTTCCCTTTCTGACTTTAGATCGGACCATCACCTTGTGCGGCACAAAAATAAAAACAAGAAGAAAAAACTATAGTTTGCTGCACCCGCGACACATGCGCTCATACCTCTCCACATCTCGTGCACAACCAAGGGCAATCGGCGTCGTTTGCTCCATACTCACTACACGCACATTCATCATGTTCGTCAACCCCGTTGTTGAACGCCCGCCCGCGCAGTGAATGAGAAACGCCATTGGTGCAGCTTCAAACAATAACCTTAGCTTCATCTTATGTTGTGGACTCGCTGGCGTCATATATATGCCGTCGCCCTTCACAATGATTTGGCACACATCCGGCACCATCCCACCCGTGTAACGTAATGTGGCACCTTCTTGCATATACATAGTTATCAGCTGTTTATACCACGGTAAGTGGCGGACGGCGCGAAGGTTACCGGGGGAAAACACCGTTGCCTTCAGTTTAACACCACGTCCCGCTGCCGTCACGGTGGCAGTTCGCGGCGTACAAACTCCCGCCCACACGCGCTTAGCCAATTTCCATTCCCCATCCGCCCCACAGAAGAATTCTGCCACTCCCAACTCCTCCTGCCCCACGAAAAGCACCACACGCGGGCCATAAACAGCAACAACACTTGCCGCCATATCACGGACGGTAAGGCCGATGGGTGTGTTCCCAGGCCACACCGCAAAG
This sequence comes from Trypanosoma brucei brucei TREU927, assembly GCF_000002445.2. Lineage (NCBI taxonomy): Eukaryota > Euglenozoa > Kinetoplastea > Trypanosomatida > Trypanosomatidae > Trypanosoma > Trypanosoma brucei. The sequence continues at coordinate 1,046,733 of NC_005063.2, read as the reverse complement.
ATAGAACCGACAGTAAAATTAGAGGTGATGATGCTGCTACCATCCAGTGGGTCGTACGAAACTGAATATGTTGCCTTGCCGCTATGCGCGGTAGAAGCCAATGACGGGGACTCTTCCGAAACATAAGAAGCCACATGTTGGCAACTGTTGAGAGCCTCCGATATAATTTTGTCAGCCATTACATCGACGGAGAGGACGTCATCACCAAAGTTATTCTTACTCTTGGCGGCCGTCACGCCGTCATTGCGAAGCCCAGCAGCGATTGCACGGCATGCACCGGCAACAGTCTCCACAATACCAACAACATCACACGGGACACCGGCCTTACGGAGTGTGTCTGTAATTAATGAGTCACTTGTCAGATTTTGTCGCATCATATTCTCCCTTTCCACGAAAGGTTGAGTGAAAGGGAACCCCTGTAACGGGCGTGACAGTCCCAGTAGCAAGCCAGCGAAGGAGAGAAAGAAAGTAGATAAGGAAAGAAATAGAAGAAATAGAAGAGAAAGTACCTCCTTTTAGACTTTTTTTTTTTTGAAAAACTAACAAAGAAAAATAAAGAAAGAAGGAAAGTAACAGAGGTCCACGAACAGTTGCAATCATAATGCCGTGCAGTGCGGACGTGTATTCATATAGTAATGCCACTGGCTGCGAAGACGCATGCACATATATATATATATATATATATTTGTAGAATTATGTATACTTGGGAAAATGGGTATGGGCCAACAATGAACCAAGTTAACCTGTTTTTCTTTTTCTTTTTTTTTAAGCCCATCAGCCGACAGCACAAAGAGGAGGAAGTACAAGAAAGGAAGTGAAAAAAAGAAAAAGAACGAAACCATCCCACCCGACAAGTGTTGCACTGAAATATATATTAAAAAGAAAAAAGAAAGCACCCCTAGTGTGCATATTTGTGTGAATCAGCGCGTTTGCGAATTGGGACTCTCTAGGGAAAAAAAATGGAAGAACGGCAAATAAAGACGGAAAAAGTGATCCTAAACCTGAAATGATAATGAGACAAAACACGTGGGGTATGGTGAAAAACAAAATAAAAGAAAAAGATCGGAGGGGAGCTGATAAAAGCTGTCAACTGCGAAAGACATGCTTGGCGACGTGAAGTCAATACCACCGCTGTTCCTCCCCTCCAGTTTTTCAAAAAAAAAAAAAAAGGCCGCCCGTTTACCTTCACACATCATCATATTTCCCCCTTTCCCTCCCCACAACACACACATACGCACGCGGTAAAAAAAAAAAAACTTTACAAAAAAAAAAAGAGAACGAAAAATAGTCGAAATATTTATATATTTAGAACAGAGAAAAAAAACGGCCCTGTGCCGCATATTCCATCGCGTCCTCGTGAAGGTGCCCACACAACGACAGCAAACAACGTTTCCGCAGTTTGTGTAGATAAAACAACAAATCTCGGGAGAATAAAAGCGTTCATAATATTTTTTTTATTGCATCCCTTTTTCTTTCGTTCGTTTTATTTCTTAATTTCTTTTTTCCCGCTTACCGTAGCCTCGCTATTCGTCACCTGCTCAAACCTGTTGCAAACGCGCAGTGGTCACAAGATTGCAAGGCAGTAGCTGGAAAGAGAAAGAAAAAGAAAAATATAGAAGGTAAAAAAAATGAAGAGAAGGGTCGCTTCTTTAACATAAAGGGGGGAAGTAAAACCCTTTCTTTTTGTGGAAAAAAGAAGAGAATATAAGTAAATAAATAAATAAATATATATATATATATATATATATATATGTTCATACACATTTTCATATCTACACTTTCTTCCTTTGACTTCCCCCATATCGGTCTCTACACATTACCTTCCCTTTATTCTGTCATTTATTTTTACATACGCGTCGCCCCGCTTATTTCAAGTATATATATATATTTATTTACTAATATATTATTTTTCATATTAAAAAACGAGTCTAAGGCGGTACACGCTTTGGAGGTAAGGGGAGGGAGAGGGAGTACATTGATACTTCAGATGAAGTGGGGATATTAAAAAAAGGAGTGAAAAACAAAAAATACATACAAATATATGCATATATATACGTATATATATATATATATATATATATAAACACACAAATGCATATGTGTGTATCGACTTATTTATTTCATCTGATATCGTGAAGGCACGGTGGAAACAGACGAAAAGGAAGACAATACAACATGTTTAGAACCGTAAAAATATGTTCATATGTACACCCATGCCACTGGAGGATCTGACATTTCCCTTTCGTATACACACGTCTATATATGTATACAAATATATTTTTCGTTTATATATTTATATGTACCTTTTGGAACCAATTGTTTTCTTCCTTCATACACACGCACATGTGTTGTACCTCCTCTTTCTTTGGTGTTAAAGATCTCCTGAGCGCCTATTTCCCTGACTCTCAATCCATATTGTTGAATTTATTTCATAAGTCATCTCGTTGACAACTGCTCCCACAAGTCTTCCCCTGCCCCCCAACCTCTCTTCCTCTTCCTTTTCCCTCTCCTCTTTTCTCTTCTCTTCATCCCTTTTGTCTAATTTGAAACACATGCCATTTTTATATAACCACCGCTTTCTTTACACGAGTGTCGTTCATGCATACACACATACGCATACGCACATACACACGCCGTTCAGCACACCGAGCAAAACATATGCCCACGTTTACAAATTAAAACTAAAAAAGTTAGATATATATATATATATATATATATATTTATTTATTTATTTATATTTATACGTATGTATATGCACATGCGCATGTACACAGAGATATAAATATAAACACATATACATATATAAAGTGGAAAGGGGTAATGAGACAAGGAAAAAAAAAGGCGTTTACAGCACTCACACACCTATCCACCCATTTGTAAGCAATGGGGTTCCCTCCACACGCACGTAATTACAAAACACACAAACTTACCACCCCTCTACCCATTGTTTCCCGCCATCCCCCTTTTTCCCCAATGGCAATAAGTTTCCCTCACACACTTTCTTGCTTGTTTCTGTTTCGCAACCGCCGCTCCCCCGAGTCTTCATTTTACTCTTTCGGATAAAGAAAGAAGCACGCAAACAAACCAACGAAAAAAAAAAAAAGAAATAAACGCCAAACGACAGAGTGGGGGAAAAAAAATGGAGGACAAGAACAGAAAATCAGTAGGCGTGCGATAAAACGCATTAGTGACCGAAGGAGAGTACAAAGCATTGTTGGGGTAGAAATATCAGAGGCGGGGACACGGGAAACATATATATATATATATTCGGCGGCAAAAACACCTTGCCATGAGAAAAGGAAAAAAGAAAGGAAGAAAGAGTAACCGCTTCAGGTGAAGAAAGGGAACAGTATATACATTAGCGTGCACCACGCGTGTTTGTACAGAAACTACACGATTCTACTTTTTTCCCCCCCTTCCTCCTTGGTACCATCACTTTGATCCCACATATCGCTTTACGGTACTGGGGGCACAACTGGGGTAGGGTTGTGCCCTCCCAGTCAAAGGTGGAAGGCGAGTGGACCCCTCTTCCAACTGTCGCCGGCGCATCAGCGCAAGCAACTCACCCACCTTCAAAAGATCCACTCGGGGAAGCGATGCGCGAACGGGGTCAGATCCGGCAATCAGCGACCCTCCGCCCCGTGCGCTCCCTGCCTTAAACCTGCCGCTTTGTGGAGACATTCTCATGGCATGTACTCCCTTCGTATTCACCACTGGTTGGTTAGGGGGGGAGAATTGACCCGGCGACCGCTTATTTGCCTGATAGAACCGGCCGGAGTGCTGGTTATGGCCATCATACCTTCGCATCGGCGGGGATACAACGCCTTGAAGAGGTCCCAACGACCGCCGATATTGAGAATTTGAGCGTCGGTCGTGCGGAGTTTCAGCGGGAATCCCACCCGACAAGGGTATTGGAGAAAGGTCGCGAAACCGGCCACCACGAAGGGGCTCGGTATGTGGAAAGGAACCGGAGTTGCTTCTTGCCGAACCCTTGCAGTGTGCAGCTTTCCAGGAATTTGTTCCAGGGACCGGGCATAATCCCCACACACGCGAGAGTGGAGCATTAGCCAACATATCGTCGATATCTACTTCTGTTAAGGTGTGGGAATGGCTCACGTAGAACCCGATGACGAGCTTATCGTTAACTGTGTACTCGTTAACATTTATATCCTCAGGACTGAGGCGAAGTGCCTCTGCAACATCCTGGATAAATACCTCTTTGACCAGATCAACGTTTGCCACATGCGCCCACTCAGACCCCACCAAACCCACGCGATGCAACGTCGTGGTCCGCCCGACAACACCTTCATTGATCAAGTCGTCATATAGCTTCCACATGGATGGAAAGGGGGCGTTGTCCATCGCTGTGCACACTTCACTCTGCGACAGAGCAGCCGCATGCTCCATCCAGACGGAAAACACAACATTACCAGAGTCGAGCGACACAACCCTCTCCACACTACGTGGGACTAGACCCTCTCCGACAGCCGCATCACGCATAAAGCAGTCCACTGCTGCAGTAAAGCGCTTGTCAACGATGCCGCTCCAGAAACCCCCCACAAATCCAACACGGTATAAGTGGCACACATTACCCGAACCCGATGCACCATCAGCGCGGTCCATTGGAACGGAGCTGGACGCAACCCCGGGAGCGGGGTGCAAACAAGATGGGAACTCCTTGGCGCTGACGGGAGAGGCGCGTTGGGGCAGCGAAGTACTAAAAGAGGTTGTCTCACGCTCTTCGGTGTCCCCCATGACAATCGATGACAAGACCTTCTTCTTCGGCTCATAAAGGTTCCACATCGCAGGAAACTCAGAGGTCGACAGAAAATGATCCACCTCATCCTTGTGCAACGAAGCGGGGTGTCTCACACCGAAGTCAATTGAGAGGCCATCTGAGCCCAACGTTATCCCCTCCACACTTCCCCGAGGAAGGTCTAACGCATCACACACGTCGGCATCAAACGCCTCATCAAATGCAGCACGCTTCTTCTCAAGCACAGCACCCCAATTGTCCCCATTGAATTTGACACGGTGCTTTGTTACGACAGTGCCATCGCCGATTGCAGTGTGAAGCACCTCCAAAGAGGCAGTGTTACTTATAGTAAAGCTGTCCTTAACAAAATTTTGAGGCTCAGCAACTCTCACGAACGGTGGGACGGAAGAAGGAGAGAAATATATGGATGATGTACTCGTTGCTTTCGGGGTTGCTTGTGACTTTTGTTCCGCGGTAGTACGTTCAACTCCGCTTTCGAACTCAACTAGCGTATCCGGTTCATAAACTTTCCATGTGTATGGGAAATCGTGTGCTATGAGCGCGCTCCTCACATCGGCACGGCTCATTTTCGGCGAATGACGCACACCAAATGTCACAAGTCTTCCATCAGGGCTGAGCGTTACCTCCTCCACGCACTTCCAAGAAATGCCCAGTGCGTCGCAGACGTCAAGATTCAGTGCTTGGGGGACCTTCTCCCGCGTCTCATCGGCAACATGACCGCAGTTCTCGGCGACAAATTGAACTCGGTGTTGCGTCACAGTGGCGTTCGCGGGAGCGGCCTCGTATTTCCTGGTCTTCGGTAAACGTACAGCGCCGGCACCGGTATTGCCAAAGTGCATTGTTCGTGTATTTGTCTTCTTGATGCACAGTGGGGACGAAGGCGAAGAAGGCAGATCACTACGTCCTGAAGTCTGCAAGTGCCGCAAGTCTTCGTCGCAACCATCATCAGCCTCCGGTAGTTCCTGTTTCGAAGCAATTTCTAGGGTGAGGAGCTGGTCATGATCATCAACAACGACACCAAACCGTTTTTGTGAGTCACAAAATTCCCGAGTTTTAGAAAAATGATATTCTCCCAACTGACGTAACACAGCACTCGGTTCAAGTGACCTGCGATGTCGCACACCAAAAGAAAATGCCTGCATATCAGAGTCTAGTTCCATGTTGTCCACGCTCCCCTTCGTAAGACTCAGCGCATCACACACATCACCGTAAAAGGCCTCCTCGAACTCCAGGAACCTGTGTTGCAGCAAAACACGCCAGTGACTCCCGTTCAACTTGGCACGGTATTCGGTTACCACAGCCCCTTCGTCTTTCAGGGAGCCATACAGTATGTCAAATGAAGCAGAGCTACTTCCAATAATGCCTGTATCCACAAGACTTGGGGGGTTAACGAGCCCCACGGACCTCGGTCCCGCCACGAAACTCGTTGGCGAGCTAATCTCCACCACTTTTAGAGGTGGTCGCTCAACCTCAGTGGCTCTTGCTGGTGGTGCACGCCTAGCTTCAGTAACCTTTAGTGGCGATTGCTCAGCCTCAGTAGCTTTTAGTGGTGGTCGCTTCGTTTCAGCAGCCTTTAGTGACGATTGCTCAGCCTCAGTAGCTTTTAGTGGTGGTCGCCCAACCTCAGCAGCCTTTAGTGGTGGTCGCTTCGTTTCAGCAGCCTTTAGTGACGATTGCTCAGCCTCAGTAGCTTTTAGTGGTGGTCGCCCAACCTCAGCAGCCTTTAGTGGTGGTCGCTTCGTTTCAGCAGCCTTTAGTGACGATTGCTCAGCCTCAGCAGCCTTTAGTGGTGGTCGCTTCGTTTCAGCAGCCTTTAGTGACGATTGCTCAGCCTCAGTAGCCTTTAGTGGTGGTCGCTTCGTTTCAGCAGCCTTTAGTGACGATTGCTCAGCCTCAGCAGCCTTTAGTGGTGGTCGCTTCGTTTCAGCAGCCTTTAGTGACAATTGCTCAGCCTCAGCAGCCTTTAGTGGTGGTCGACTGGCTTCATAAACAACGGGAGGGCATCGCGAGACGTACAACCTCAAAGTGTTGACAAATCTGCAGTTATCAAGTGCTTGATTGATATCCCCTTTGCTTATGGAAGCAGGATGGCGTACACCAAAGGCGACGGAGCGTCCATCAGAGCTTAGTAGTATGTCTTCAACGCTCCCTCGAGGAAGACCCACCGCCTCACACACATCAGCATCAAGCGCGTCGTCAAACATTGCACGGCCTTCAATCACATCAGCCCAGTTGGCCCCGCTGAATTTTATACCGTGCTGGGTTACAACCGGCTGATCTGAAAGGAAAGCATGCAATCCGGCTACAGAAGCAGAGTTACTCGCAGCCGCGCTTCCGTCCAGAAGGTTGCGCGACTTCGCCACCCCTACCGATGTTGTATTGGCTACCTCGGAGACCGCAGGTTGTGAGATCGACTCTTGGGTCGCTAACGCCGCGCGCGCCGTCTCTGTTGCTCTAAGCATGGGGGATTTGGCGACACAGGAATAAACAGCAGAACGCATATTATACAACCTCAAAGTGTTGACAAATCTGCAGTTATCAAGTGCTTGATTGATATCCCCTTTGCTTATGGAAGCAGGATGGCGTACACCAAAGGCGACGGAGCGTCCATCAGAGCTTAGTAGTATGTCTTCAACGCTCCCTCGAGGAAGACCCACCGCCTCACACACATCAGCATCAAGCGCGTCGTCAAACATTGCACGGCCTTCAATCACATCAGCCCAGTTGGCCCCGCTGAATTTTATACCGTGCTGGGTTACAACCGGCTGATCTGAAAGGAAAGCATGCAATCCGGCTACAGAAGCAGAGTTACTCGCAGCCGCGCTTCCGTCCAGAAGGTTGCGCGACTTCGCCACCCCTACCGATGTTGTATTGGCTACCTCGGAGACCGCAGGTTGTGAGATCGACTCTTGGGTCGCTAACGCCGCGCGCGCCGTCTCTGTTGCTCTAAGCATGGGGGATGTGGCGACACAGGAATAAACAGCAGAACGGGAGTTGTACAATTTCATCAGATTCTGATATCTGCATTTTCCAAGAGCTCTGTTGATATCCTCCCTCCGCTGTGAAATAGGATGACGAACGCCGAAGGTAACTAGGTGGCCGTCGGGATTCAACTTTATACCTTCAACATTGCCGCATGGAAGACCCAGCGCCTCGCACACATCAGCATCGAATGCGTCATTAAACGCTGCAGATTTGCTTTCATGTAATTTAAGCCAATTTTCTCCGTTGAGCAGTACGCCATGGCGTGTTACCAAGGTATCTTCGTCGCTGATCAGTCCATTAAATACTTCAACGAAGGCTGGATCACCGTCAGCACCCCTTCCCTCGAGGTCACAAGACGCCGCCACCTTTACGGTCGAAGGTTTGGCTGAACCGTGGCTTCGCGGTGTCGGCGCAGGTTTTTCCTTTTCAGTTGCTCGAAGCACGGTGGATGCAACCTCAGAAGAAGGGAGAGTTCTCCGTGAATGGTATAACTGCAATGTGTTAGCAAATGGGCAAAGACGAAGAACCTTTTTGACGTCACTCTTTTGCAAAGAGGCTGAGTGGCGCACCGCAAACGTAACCGAATGACCATCGGGACCTAACAGCACATCCTCCACACAACCCAAGGGGAAGCCCAATGCCTCACACACATCGGTATCGAATGCTTCGTCGAATGCAGCCCGTTTCGTCTCAACTACCTCGACCCAGTTGGCTCCACTCAGCTTTACGCGGTGGCAAGTAATAATGGTATCACCTCCATCAACAACACTGCCGCGCTTCTCCGTTTTCATAACTGACTGTTGACCATTGGTGTAGTCCGATGGAGTAACCGTATCAGATGCGCGAGTAGGAAGTCCTGCCGCGTCAACCTTAGCACGGCTCTGACAAAAATTGGGGACCGGTGGTACGACTTCCCCCCCTACTATGTTCGGCGGGGCTTTTTCCGATGCCTTCAACGAGGACAACGAAGGCCCTAAAGTATCAATATTTCTGCTGCGTGGGTACATCTTCCACAAATTCGCAAACTGACCCTTCGAAAGTAAACGCGCGATGTCCCGCCTACGGAACGCCGCGGGATGCCGCACACCAAACGACGCAGTAAGGCCGTCGGGTACATACTCAATATCACTAACGCTTCCTCGAGGCAGGTCCAACGCTTCGCTCACATCAGCATCCAACGCGTCGTCCAGTTCTGCACGTCTGCGTTGTAAAACCAAATCCCAGTTTTCCCCATTAAACCTCACACGGTGCCGTGTGACAACAGTGTCACTGTCACACAACGCTCCATATAGGGCTATAGGGGTAGCACCACTAGTGGTGATGTTACACTCACCACTTGAAAAATAACGTGATCTTATTGCCTTTGCAGGCAACAAATTAGATACCGCGGCTGTCGCTGAAGGAAAAGCATCGGAAGCATCGGGCAGTGGTCCGGCAGCCTCTTCCTCTGCTCGCAGTGGCGCAAGCTCACCCTTAGTGGTCATCAGAACAAGAGAGTCAAACCTGGAGGGAGAAGCGGACTTCTTAGGTTCATACAACTTCCATGTGTTTTCAAATGGGCAGCTCGAAAGGGCTTTGTTGATATCTTTTTTCCCTAAGGAGGCAGGATGCCGCACACCAAACGAAACCAACTGTCCATCAGAAGCTAACACCATATCCTCCACACTTCCCCGAGGTACGCCCAGTGTATCACATATGTCAGCGTCGAATGCTTCATCAAATGCAGCACGCTTCTTTTCATACACAGCACCCCAATTGTCTCCCTCAAGCTTCAAAGCATGGGAAGTTACACATCCATCCTCTCGTTCAACGGGTTGACCGGACGTCTTTGCAGTAGCACCATCAGCAGCAAGGTCACGAGGCCCCCCTACCTCCAAGGGTGTTGGTCCCACAACTTCCCCCGCTCGCAGTGGCGCAAGCTCACCCTTAGTGGCCTTCATAACAGGTGAGTTGAGCTCCGAGGGAGAAGCGGACTTCTTTGGTTCATACAACTTCCATGTGTTTTCAAATGGGCAGCTCGAAAGGGCTTTGTTGATATCTTTTTTCCCTAAGGAGGCAGGATGCCGCACGCCAAACGAAACCAACTGTCCATCAGAAGCTAACACCATATCCTCCACACTTCCCCGAGGTACGCCCAGTGTATCACATATGTCAGCGTCGAATGCTTCATCAAATGCAGCACGCTTCTTTTCATACACAGCACCCCAATTGTCTCCCTCAAGCTTCAAAGCATGGGAAGTTACACATCCATCCTCTCGTTCAACGGGTTGACCGGACGTCTTTGCAGTAGCACCATCAGCAGCAAGGTCACGAGGCCCCCCTACCTCCAAGGGTGTTGGTCCCACAACTTCCCCCGCTCGCAGTGGCGCAAGCTCACCCTTAGTAGCCTTCATAACAGGTGAGTTGAGCTCCGAGGGAGAAGCGGACTTCTTTGGTTCATACAACTTCCATGTGTTTTCAAATGGGCAGCTCGATAGGGCTTTGTTGATATCTTTTTTCCCTAAGGAGGCAGGATGCCGCACACCAAACGAAACCAACTGTCCATCAGAAGCTAACACCATATCCTCCACACTTCCCCGAGGTACGCCCAATGCACCGCATATGTCAGCGTCGAATGCTTCATCAAATGCAACACGCTTCTTCTCATGCACAACACCCCAATTGTCTCCGTGAAACTTTACACGGTGACGCGTTAGTACATTTGTCTCTACGTCAACGGGTTGACCGGACGTCTTTGCAGTAGCACCATCAGCAGCAAGGTCACGAGGCCCCCCTACCTCCAAGGGTGTTGGTCCCACAACTTCCCCCGCTCGCAGTGGCGCAAGCTCACCCTTAGTGGCCTTCATAACAGGTGAGTTGAGCTCCGAGGGAGAAGCGGACTTCTTAGGTTCATACAACTTCCATGTGTTTTCAAATGGGCAGCTCGATAGGGCTTTGTTGATATCTTTTTTCCCTAAGGAGGCAGGATGCCGCACACCAAACGAAACCAACTGTCCATCAGAAGCTAACACCATATCCTCCACACTTCCCCGAGGTACGCCCAATGCACCGCATATGTCAGCGTCGAATGCTTCATCAAATGCAACACGCTTCTTCTCATGCACAACACCCCAATTGTCTCCGTGAAACTTTACACGGTGACGCGTTAGTACATTTGTCTCTACGTCAACGGGTTGACCGGACGTCTTTGCAGTAGCACCATCAGCAGCAAGGTCACGAGGCCCCCCTACCTCCAAGGGTGTTGGTCCCACAACTTCCCCCGCTCGCAGTGGCGCAAGCTCACCCTTAGTGGCCTTCATAACAGGTGAGTTGAGCTCCGAGGGAGAAGCGGACTTCTTTGGTTCATACAACTTCCATGTGTTTTCAAATGGGCAGCTCGATAGGGCTTTGTTGATATCTTTTTTCCCTAAGGAGGCAGGATGCCGCACACCAAACGAAACCAACTGTCCATCAGAAGCTAACACCATATCCTCCACACTTCCCCGAGGTACGCCCAATGCACCGCATATGTCAGCGTCGAATGCTTCATCAAATGCAACACGCTTCTTCTCATGCACAACACCCCAATTGTCTCCCTCAAATTTTACTTCATGACGTGTTACAGTGCCAAAACCTTCACCTTCTGTATTGATCAGGATATCATCGGGCATAGAGTTAATGTTACATTCACCACTGGCTGCATTAGGGGGCCTCACAACCGTCATCTGTGACGCAGTAGCTGGGACAAGAAATTCAAAGGGTGGGTTGGCGTCCCAGTCACCCAGCACCACTCCTACGTCCTCTTCGGCCCTCAGCGATGGAGGTGCGTTCACCGACGATCTGAGCACAAAAGAGGCAACTCTGGAGTTATTAAAAGATTTCTTTGATTCATATAACCTCCATGTGTTCTCAAATGGGCACTTCGCCAGAATTTTATTAACATCTTTTCTCCGCAATGATGCTGGGTGTCGCACACTAAAACTCATTGAAAGCCCATCAGGAGCCAATGTCACATCCTCCACGCTGCCCCGGGGCAGACCCAGCGCATTACTCACGTCAGTATCAAACGCCTCCCTTATGGCCATACCCTTGTGGTGCACAATAGAGTCCCAATTGTTGCCGTTAAACTTTACGCGGTGGTGCGTTACGGCAGCGTCTTCATCGTAAATCGCACCGTACAACACTTCAACGGAAGCAGAATGGCCAGTAATTGAACAAGCACCTATGTTGTGATTACGAGGTTTGATCTTTTTCACAGACGAGGCACCCTTAATATCACCATGCTGTGAAGACTCCTCGTCACGGAGCGATGGGGGTGCACTCTCAGAGGCCTTGAGTACGGGAGAGTCAGTTTCCAATGGACCAGAATCAGTTTGCAGATCGTACAACTTCAACGTACTGGTAAACCGGCAGCTCTCCAGTGCCTTATTTACTTCGTCCTTTTGTAGTGAAAAGGGGTGCCGCACACCAAACATAACCGACTGTCCATCAGCGCCCACCTTTACATCCCTCACACTACTGCGAGGAAGCGCAAGCATATCGCATACGTCAGCACCCAAGGCATCGTCGAATACAGCACGCGATCCCCTCAGCACGTCAACCCAATTGTCCCCGTTAAGCTTCACGCCATGATAAGTAACCAAATGTTCCTCTTCGTCATCTGGTTCAGACAGTATTTCGGTAGAAGTGGCCTCACCAATATCACGAGGATCCTCCAACCTCACGAACGATGCATTGGTTAGCCCAGTCTTCGGCAGCGGAGGTACATTCTCAGTGTTTTCGTTTCCGCCCGATCTCTCACGTTGATGTCTCGGACCACGGTGAGCACCTGAACCTGATGCACTTCCGCTGTTCACTACGGCTGCCACAGGTAAGTAGTTTGATTCTTGACCCCCAGAAGGCGCATCTGCTTCACCCATTGCCAGATCCCCCAGAAAACTGTATACAGGCCTTGGCTTGCCGCGCACGCCACCTTTAACAGCAAAAACGAAAGGATTACCCTCTGTCAACAATGCGGCTCCAAAGTGAAATCAACTTTTGCACCTCAACCCTTTACTCTTTTGTGGTTTCTGGGCTATCAAACAACTATTGAAATGGAAACATTAAGTAGAGAAGCATGAAAGAACACGTAACGGTGGTAAACGACACTAAAATCTACGATGAGGGGCAGAGTCAGTCGTATAATCCTTTCACGTTGCGGCAGGAACGGAAGTGCGCCTTGTTGCAATGAGCAACAAGAAGACAGTAAAGGAAGAGGTCACTGTAAAGAGAGAATTTGGTGCCCAAACACGTAAAGTCATGAAACAAAATATTAACTGAAATTCTAAAAATTAAATATAACTTAGAAAAAACACGATGCAATCTCACGCATCCCTGTTGGTTCGTTTCTCCCCCAACGCACCAACACAACACCCTCCAGACCTCAACGGGTCAGGCTCTTCCCCGCGGCGGTTGCTACCTTCCAACACATCACGAAATTCCTTACCCAAGCAGTCCTTCCCACGATGAGGTAGATCGACTAGCCAGGGCACATCAAGGCTGCTGAGTTGGGAAACACAGCTATGGCCGGTGTGTCTATGCTCTCTTTGCTGCATCTGAAGTGTGCTTACGTAAGGTTGAGGATTAAGGGGATTGTAAGGCAAGAAGAGTGTTGGTTCGTCCCGATCTGATTCAGATGGTAGAGTTTTTATCTTCACTCTCACTAGACCGTCGCCACCAATGGATGACGGAACCGGTATCGGTTTTGAAGGTGTCGCGCTGAATAGTCCGCCATCCGCAGGGTTAATAAACGAATCGGTACCATACACTACCCCAAGTTCATAGGACCGTATCAAGATCTGGGTTCCGCCTTTTTGCCATTCCCCCCAAGCGGCCCGCGACAGATTAGCACTCGTTAGCATGAACCACTTCAGTCCGTCACCATTTTCTGTCAAGCGCATGTAAGTTTTTATATGGGGCATCGCCCTATTTCTCCCTCGGTCAGCACCCTCAGCGTACGGACGCTGACCCCAACGATACAGCCTTTCATTAACGTAGGGATGGCAGCAACGCAGCCTAACAGGTAGCGATAGTCCCCCATGCCACCCCTCAAACGAACCCTTCACTTCAGCTTCTGTTGGATAAATGATCCGGACCGTTGGAGATTTCGTATCTGGAAGTGGTGTATTATCGGTGCTGATAGTCATAACACGCTCCAAAGACCTTAGGAAATTGCTAGTTAGCGTCCCTTGGGAGCTAAACTGCCATACAAGTGTGGGAGAATTTTCACCAGACGGCGAGCTTATTTGCATGGCGCGTAGGACCTCCTGCAGTCTGCCCATTCCGAAACGATAGGCGTCCGAGTTGCGATGGCATCCCGGAACAGAAGAAACAAGTTCCACACACGCACCGCTGTAATCAACTTCATCTAGCAAAGATAGTGGAATGCAATTCGTCCCAGTTGTGGAAGAAATAGCACCGATACAGCTGAGGTACCGCTTTATTTCCTCTTTGAATCTTGTTCCCCGGCATCTGCGTAGGGCCTGCAACGATCCCATCGAGTTACTACTCGCAGATGATGTAACCAAACGAGGAAAGTCCTGTACGTATATCCCTTGAGTTTTTTTACCCCAGTCACTCTCGATAAAATTTGCGGTAAGCACCGATATTCTTACGCCTTTCGAATTTACGCACAATATCAATTTTCCATGATGAACTCCGAATGGTAACGGAAGTTTTGGTTTAATTATTTCTACTCTTTCCTTACCGAGTAACCCAGCGAGAGGCGACGCCGCATATCTCTCAGCTAACCCCTCTTCACCGGAAACGATCATAACATGACAATTTGAGAGTTGCAGGCAAGTAGCCATATCGAAGACCCACTCCAAATCAATCAAGTAATTTGCCAACACAACATGCGTCCACACCTCACTTGGATCCTCAATATTACAATGTAGCAGATCGGATAGGGTCAGGGCTGACGGCGACTCGGTAGCTAAACCGCTTACTCTGCTAACCCAAAATGGGCATAACTTTGTTTCCTCCATTTTTTTTCTTTCCACGCAGCCTACAATAATTTTTTTTTAAAATCGGCGGATGTATTCTACGTCGACTTAAAACCTACTTGCATGTACCAAACCGCTTTATACCCACCTAAAAATTAAACGTCACGATGTGAATGTGACGATGAACTATCTATTATAAAGGCATTAAATTTAATGAATCTAATTATAAGTATACTTGTATCAAAAACGTATATATACCCTCTTTCTGGTGGGAGGAAAGAAAATTAAAGAGAGAATGTTGAAAATGAGTGAGAAAAATCGGTTACAGCGGGGAGGAAAGGGTCAAAATTATGAAGTTGTACGATTTAAAATTCAACTCGAAACCAATAACCTCACTGCAATTGATAATCCTTAAAAATGGAGTATCACGACTACCACGGGTTCACGAAACTGTAAAACAAATAAATTACGGCCCGATATGTCTTTTGGAGGGGGGTATTGATATTTGTGCGAACAATGACAGCAATGAAAATAAAACAAAGCACACCAACAGGAAGGGTAGAACGAAAAACTACAACGGTTACATACGTAATATGATACCTTCGGATAGCAAGCACGACGGGGCCGTTCCAACGGTAGCAGAAGAAAGTAGATACTATTCACCCCGATGCACAATTGTGTGGCCGCCAAACATATTTTGCATATCACCCAAATCCACCAGGCCATGTGGGTAAAACGAAAACAGAAAATAAGAAAATAATCCTCCGCACTACTGTATCACACGCAAAAAACTCCAACATTTTTTTTTCAAATCGTAGAAGGGAACGGCTTGAGTTAAAAATGGAAAAATGTCGTTGTTGGTGGCCAAATAGGCTAAAATCAAAATATTCATGTTCATCGACTCTTGCTCATCTCATTTTAAGAAAAAAAAACGGTATTACACTGCTCGAATTAAAATAGATATCTCAATAAAACAATATCGTGGAACTCCCGGATTGAATTTTTAACAAAATTAAGGGTAAACAACAACAGAAGAGAAACTTGAAAAATTAACAATCCTCATTCACACTCAGATACGGATTACACAGAACTCAGTTGGCTTCGGTATTACTGAACATAAATCACATTTTCACTAAAAAGTAGAGAAAAGGGAGTAAACCCGCCCATCAGCAACAAAGTTGTAGCGACATCCGAAACTAAAACGGCCGTAACGTCCTCCGTTAAAACACTTTGCATGAGCATCAGCAATGCCTTTAACAAACAGTACCGAGCAAGCTCTAAAATAGAATAAACAGATTTCTCCACAATGTCCCCACCTGATCTCTTAGATATTAATCGCTACGCTAAGTAGGGAATTTCATTGAGATGCCCTCGCGTACAACGGCGCTGCCTCCACAGGTAAAAAACAGTTTCGCTCTCCTTTGCTTTGGAGGGGGGGAATCCTCACCACTGTCACCTTTTAGCAGGTAACGAAAGCAAAAAAAAGGGTGTCTATAAATATCATTGCTCCACAACAGCTTATCTTAATACTTCCCGTCACCTCAACTCCCAATCTCCGCGAGGGATACACACCAGACCATGCAACGAAATAACCGGTTAGCAACAAAAAAATATGTATTCTCCTTTTTAAAAAAAGAAAAAAAGAAAAAACTGCCAACGGATAAAGTGGATAAGAGATATTATAGTTCACTTTTTTATAAAAAAAATGATGTTATTATTGGAATACCCACAGTGTCTTAGAAACATGACCAGTAGCGCGAGAACTATGAACATTTTAAACCATTATAATTAGTTATTAACAGACATTAAACACGCATGCAACAATAATAATAATAATAAACTACCGGTTCCAGTATGAGGAATCTAGAGTTCCTATATGAGTAAACAGAAGGAATGAATCGCAAGAAAAGGTACTTGACGGCGAAATAAGTAGTGCGATGGTCTTTTCAAAAAAGAAAAAGAAAAATGCACACAGAACGATCCCTCGAGAAAGGCAAAACTTGGTACCTATCCAAAACTGCCTTCTTCGGCACGTACCAAAAAGTGAAGATGCTTGTATAATCCTAAACAGGAAATACGGAATATCTCTCATTATCATCTCTCTCCCTCTCTCACTGAAAGATACGCCTTCACTAAACAGTAATATATATATATATATATATAAACGTAACCATACGAATAGAGCACAAACTTTATTTCACGTTCGCACATCCCCTTTCCTACGAAAGGAAACATGTGATTTTGGTCCGGCGATTCCGGGGCAAGTGAACCAGTGTGATCAATGAAAATATTAGAACCGAACGAAAGTAGAGTACTTGCTTACAATCCGTCACTAAGTCCCTCGCCAAGGACATAAATTCATGAACGTAAAACACTAAAATGAACAAAAAATAACGAATTGCCACAACTGAGACAAACTACGAACGCGGTCTCCATACTAGTTCTCTTGGTAACGTACGAGGAATCTCGAAACCGGGTAACAACGCAAACTCGTGTTAGCTGAAGGGAAAGTGATCCGTATACACTATTGAACGCGTATATCCGTCGATGGTTTAAAAAAGGAAACAGAAGTGGGTTTCATAAATAAAGCGCAGGTTAGTGGCAGCCAAGTGCACTTATCACTGCCGCATGCTGTTGGTTCTGCTCAAGCCATAGCATCATTTGCGAAAAAGCGGAAATTAAAAGCACTCAAAAATACAGCAAATACTGCACCTTTCAGCACGAAGAAAAATAGAAAAAAAAGTCGGTCCTCGCATCTTCTTTTCCAAAAAGAGAGTGCACCGCCTGACAGAAATACCCCGTAAAAGATGCCGCAAACAGAAACTATGTGATTCACCTCAGTAGACCAACAAACCCCATAAACTCACCAAGCGGATGAACGTACGAAGCAACTAATGAACACGCCACACTTCACTAATTAACAGAAATGGGGCCGCTTATCACAGCTGGCGAAGAAGGATCAGGATGAAACTTGCGAGGGCCTCTCCCACCGCACCCGTCCACGGCACGGCCGCGAACAACTAGTTAAAGCGGCCAACCTTGAGACACAGCAGACCAGCTTCAGTAGACAAACTCAACAACTCCCGTATTTTTGTGTGACTGAGTCGGTAAGCATTCTCTGCCCCATTCAGTGGGAGCCACGTAACCACTCATAGAAGGCTCCAGCGCATATACACCTGCACCCATACACTTGCACTTACACTTACAGGCCCCGAGCCTGCTTAACAAACATCACAGGGGTGTCGGTCATTCCCCCTGAAAGAAGCGGGAACACGGGAGGCGCGGGAAATCAAGGGTGAAACCTCCGAATAACTTGCGGGGCGCCGCTGCCGGCGGTTTCGCCTCGAACCCCGGCAGTCCGCCAAGCAATTGCCCACATTCGTGCACCAACCGCAAGGAGCCACTAGCGAGTGTCAGAACTCTCTCCAGCAGAAAGTACCAGTTTCCTAATGCCTGGAAAGGGGGGGTAGCCACCTTCAGAGAGGGCGACGCCCCGCTAAGCGACAACGGGGCTTGATTGCCAAATAGGCGGAAGCCGGGACGGGCCCTTACGACACGGTGCCGGGGGAAAAAAGTGGAGTGAAGCAAACGAAACGCCAGCGACAGCAACATATTGGAAAGGGAACACCGAGAGCTCGGGTAAAAAAAACCGGGTGACAGACTACCCGGCCGTCGCTAAAAGGGGCACCCACGAGTCCCACACGAATCCGGGCTGAGGGAAATGTAACTGCAGGAAGACGCCGGGGTATTCCACCGCTTCGCCAACCCCTTTACGGGCCCAACAACGGGTGAGCACCACTTCAAAGAACAGGAAAAAAAATACAATGCCGCTCCTCCTTTCGACAACCCGTGTGATTACGCAACCGCTTATACAGAGGGGGCAAAGGCTCCAATCCGCAAAAACGAATTCGTAAGTCGAGCCCCGCAAACTTATCGGGGGCCGGAACACCGCGATGCACCGCAACGGGAGAGACATCGGCGACGCAATAGCTTAACATGCCGACATCAGGAGGTCTCCATACTTCTGAGGGGAAAGGTATAGAATATAGCAACCCGTCAGTAGCTTAAACATCTCAAAAAGTGTAGAAAGAACGGTCGCGCCTCGAATTATGTGCTTCTGGGGCATATCTTGGAAGACGATCCGCTGTCAAACCGCGTGATGTGGTGGGTGTGGCACCTGGCTCCTCAAGCCACCAAACAGTTTTGGACTCCAAAACTTACTGCCAAAAGTTGCTCAGTTTCCTGAGGGTCTCCTAGCAAGACTCATCTCACAAGATGTCATCGCAAGCACCGCTCGCTAGAGGTGGGAAAGCGAAGGCCTGTCAAAAACTATGGGACCGCAACGCCAACAGATCCCCTAGAGCGACGTCTTTACCCTGCGGTGTTTGGACCACAGACTCCTTTTTAGACTTGCAAAGAACCGGTTTTTTTCTTGTTTTGTGTTGAAACTACGGGCAAAGTATTACAGGGAGAGTTCAAACCATTTGTTAACGGGGGGAAGGAGCGGTTATCCGCCCGCCGTTCCCTCTGAGAAGCCATAGGTACTGACAGAGGGCGAGCGCACTTGTATGTTTACATTTTCGGGAGATGCACCCAGGATTCGTCCTCCAGACACATCACCCGCCGCCGAGAGCACAGTGAGGTGCCGCACAGTGCCGTTAAGGCGACAGGCGATTTACCGCAGGCGCAACACAAAGAAGCGTCTTGGCCATTGACCTCCCCAATTGGCCCCCTTTCCAACAGCCACAGACAGCCATCGCACAATTTTTTTTTACGCTGCGCTCATCAACACCTAAGTTGTTCCCTTGCCGCTTGACGCGCATCGAAAATAGTTTTCTTTGGCGGCGGCTATTGGGCCTGCCCTCCACATTACCTTTCCAAATTTCGTTCAGATTCTCAGCATAGGCGCTCCCTTCGTGCCCCCTTATTAAGTGCAGTAGTTTTCTCCGCTTGTCTGGGGAAAAGTTCTGTCGCAACCCGTTGTAGGTATTTTTCTTGGGGAGCACAGCTATCTTAACTACCAAAAGGAGTGTCCCTCTATTTGGGCGCTGTGATGCACCGCGGAAGCGGCACGGCAAGAAAAAAATTTTGGCATAAAATAATTGTAAAGCAATATGGTTCGCTAACTCAACTGGTGAATTACTATTATACGGCGCTGAACGACGCGCCGCACATCTATCCCTAATTTTGGTAAGGCTTAAAACGTGTAAACGGTCAAATCTTTTGCTTGCCTCTTGGAACGAACAAGGCATTCGGCGAAAACGACTACATGCACGTAGCGGTGCATGCCGAGAAGATGAAACCAGGGTAATGCGAAAACGAATTCGATCCTCTCCCTCAAAGGATACCCATCGGCCCCAGAAGGGGCTCGCAGTACCTTTCTTTATGTCACATTTCCTCGCCTGTTTGCTATCTCTGAGACGCCGCGTCTGTCAAGTCAGGCGTCGGAGATAGTAAGGGCCTTCAGAACATGGTTAGGGATTTTTTAGGTGCTTGTGTATATTGGGGAGGGGGTGGGGGCAAAAGAGCCGCAAGTTTTGAGAGGACTCATAAATTTCTGCTTGGATGGTCAATCGCCCGGTCACTTACACTGGCTTAATGGTGTTGGGGAATCAGCGTATATTCCTTCCGTAACGCTGGAGGGGGTGTAATGCGGGGATTCCCTCTCCTCCGTTCGATGGTGGTGTGTTGAGTGATCCACTCCTACATTACACTCCGGACACACTTGCAGAGTATTTGTTTGTCTAAGCCCTTGACGTCATAATGGTTTTTCTCCTTTGGCAGAATTAAAAGAGGCTTCCCACCATAAATACCGTTTCCGGTGGAAGCACCTCCGCTCAGGAAAGCGCTTCGGTCGACAAAGGTTGCGCCAATAGAGACAGTCGCCACAGCGGTAAGCTTTTATTTTGTTCAGCACGATTATTAAATGAGTTTGGAATCGCCGCAACCGGTGCCGTAAACCGTTTTATCTTTACTTTTGTTGTGCTTTACCTGCATTAAAGGCCGGGTGAACTATTTTATCGGGGTCTGTACACCTCTTTGGTCTCCGGAGGATGAATATAAATATATGGAGGTATGCGTTTTCGTGGGCGTTTTGAACCTCTGTGTACGCGAGCGTGGACGGCCCGAATTTTGTATTTCCTTTTGTTTCCCCTCGGCTCCCTTAAGGACGGTTGCGTTGACTGTCGGCACTGTTGTGAGCCTTAAGTGGTGGAAGTACAGGGTATGAAGCGAAATCCCGACTAAGCGGCACTGCTGTGCACAATACAAAAACGAGCACCGATGGAAAAGGGTTGAAGGAGTTTCGGGATGCGCAGTGTTCCTCGTATGGGAGAAGTACTGGCTGCCCAGTGGCATGCCACCAGCGCTTCGCCCGACGTTGTATTCGAAGGAGCCGTGACCATTGTGAAAACGGAGTTGAAAGGAGTGCCAGTGCAGGATCAGGGAGTGTGAGGGAGAGGGCATCGTACAAACTGATTTTCTTTCGCGGCCCAATACTCAGTTAACACTAAATTGAATCATTACTACCACAGGTGCGACATCTCATTTACATTGAATACGTTTTTGTAAGCAGATTCACCTCCTCGAACCGAAAGAAATCTCGTCCTTAAAGTCGTGCAGTCTGATATCGCTCCCCCTGGTTGTAGGACCTCTTCCTTCTGGGCCGCGTTGTCCCTTGATGCGCAAGTGCGGGAAGAGCTATGTTTAACATCGTACGTAACTTTTTTTAGTCTGCAAAAGTGAATTATTCCCTCTGTTCTCGTCGGTACCAAGGAGTTTTTACCTATCAGTGGCGTCCGATTTCAAGCTGTGAATTGCTTTCCGGTTAATTCAGCAGGAAGGAGTGGCGAACCGAGTCCCTGTGTAGTTAAGTTGAAGTATGGGCCGCGGTTCCTTCCCAGCATTGTAAGGTTTAAAAAGGTGAATGGATTGTCTTTTCGGAAAGTGAGAACATGTGGGCGCGTATGAAAGGAGGTTTTCGACCTGCGAGAGTGAACTTGAAGGACCAAACGGAGGGAGGAGCGAACCACGCGGACGCTCACCCGGGTGGGGCACGGCGGATCCGAGGCGTTAAAGTATACACCAAGCGAGAATAAAGTGATGGGAAATGCGGGTCGTTCCAATAACTGCCTTACAACGTTCAGTGGTTGGTTTTGTCGGAAAACGTTTGCGACCGTCGCGCTCCATCCGGACAAGTGGAACCCCGGAAGAACGCGGGACAGCCAACAGTTTTGATCCTTGGGCCAAAGGCCCGTATCAGGAGTTACTCTGATAAGAACAGTTTAATAACTTGATCTTAGCTAAATAGCCGAGAAGATATGCAGCGCCTTATCCAAAAGTTCCGTAGGCTGCAACAAGCTAGGAAATACCGAAGAATAAATTCAATAAGTAATTATATATTCGGGTGGGCTCCGTCGATGCAATGGACCAGGTGTCGTAAATTGCACTTCCGTGCTTACGTCTTGGGGGCCGCAGGTTCGAACCTCCGTACATATGTTTTTTTCTCCCGGCGCCTCAAGACGCGGCCAATCTTTCCTGGAAAGATACCGCCACTACAGGTTGTGGTGGTAATTTTGAACAGGCTGTTGGAGCCTGGTGCCTCTATCGTGTGGATGCAGTCTGGCGGCGGTTACGGCGACGGTCACTGCGGTGAAATTGAACTGAGCACTCTATGGCAGGGAGCGCGCCCCGATTGAGGAATGGTTGTTTCACCAGCTGGCGAAGGCCGGACGGTGGTCCGTAGTAAAGGGACCTTGTCGGTTCAGCAGGCTGCCGACGGAGTTCGTACGGTTCGCTATGCGTTGTGATGATTTTAACTGCCACAACAGTAATTAATAGAAAATGGCACGAAATTTTGGTCCTCCGGCGAGGGTATCCGCCTGCGCTGTCGCGCCTATCCTCGGTGATTGGAAGGCCCGAACATCGCAAAGTTAGACAGTTCAAGGTCTACAGGGAAATGTGGGGGCGCGACCACACTCGAAGGGAGAGCACTGCATCTTCATGCCGAGCGAACGGACACCCTAAGTTCTGATGAAGTGTAACAAGTTAAACGTCAACAGCGCCGGCACCGTCGTATCCACACGAACAAGTTATGGCGTTGGAAAAATGTAATCAAGGAACTTGATGCAGAAGAGTATCGGGTTACCGGACCCTAATGAATAGGCACAACACCTGAGTGGCAGGAGTTCATCAGTCCTGCAACCCGAATTGGCTTGAGGGCATCTCGGCAAGCATACCCCACCTTGTTTCCTTTATTTGCCAGCCCTTTAAAAAAATATATCGCTAAAGCTCCCCTTTCTCTTTGCTTTGTCATTGGATATTTGGCCGCGGTAATAATCACAACAGCGAAGAGGGTGCTTGTGGGCACTTTTTCCTGGCCGATTCTATGCGTCTGCTGCGTTAGTGGTTTTCAGTGTGTTTCTTACCGTTCGTCGCGAACGGTAATTGAGCAGTTATAATATGGGACACTTAAAGTGAGGGGCTTTAGCGGCAACACAAATGGTGGGTCAACCGGTCTCCCACGAACTGAAACGGGGAAGGGGCCCCCATTCGCAGCCGTGCACTTGTTAGTAACAGTTTCACGCATTCAATACGGCGTAGCTGAAACAGGGACGGCAAACGCCGTACAAGTTGTGATGTGCTGCGCCCCAACTACGTACCCCCTACTACTTACATTCTCGAGCACCGGGAGATCCCTTTAACACACTCTGGAGGCATTTGAAACACATTCTCCACCGAGCGCAAACCCCTATTTACTTATTATCACCCTGGGGGCGGACGCCAATGCATGTGTTCACAGTTGGCCAGGAGAGTACACCCACTCCATGCAGCCACACAAAGTACCCAAATGGTGCTAAAATAGAAACAAATGAGGGACAGAGAGGCGCAAGTGAGTGCTTCCCTCCGGTTGTGGGGAGCGTGGCCAGTAAGGATAGGGCACACTAAGGTTGTGCGGCGCCCATGTTACAATTCGTGAGTTCGAGAGAAAATAAAAAAGGGCATCAAGGGGCCCGTCTAAACTTTCATGCAAAAATGAACAGGTCCACGTAATCGTATGTTCCTCTCTTAAGCCTCTCGCACGTCGTGGTTTGTATATATTTACATTCAGCCCTTCGGCACGAGCACACGAACATACACTTCACGTGCCCTTTAGAGGCATATTGGACATTGGGGAGGGGACCGAGGCTGCTTACAAAATTGCGCGAACAAAGCGACCCCCGCTTCACTATGACGTCGCAACCGCACAAAGTTGTCGCAAGAACATCAACAAAAGAAGGCAAATAAAAGGTACAACGGGGAAGGGAAGAAGGGATGTAGCAGTGCTGCTGCTGACCTGCTACTCATACAAAGAAACTGTGCACATACGAACTGTTAAAATATCTTAAATAACATATCCTTCATCTTCGTCTGGCACGTTCCATAATGTCGTACCTTCCTTTACTCTTCTTTATTTTACTTTAAAGGTGTATAAGGGACCCGCAGGGAATATTAGGGAAACGTTGGATTCTTAGCGAAAGCGGTGCTTCTCCACCGCGGCAAGTATGTCCCGCTCAACATCCTCAACAGATTTTCTGGCATCCACTACTTCAATAACGGCCCCGAGGTGCTTCTTAACGCCCTCAATGCTTTCGTAGTACTGTGCCAGGCGCTTCGCGATTGACTCATGAAAGTCTGCATCCCTCTGCACGAGCCGCTCGCATAACGCGACATCCTCCGCCGGTGGTGGATTATCCAGCATGTGGTACTCTTTATTGGTGGCGGGGTCGTAGCGGCGATGCTCAAGGCGCCTGAAGGACAAATCTTCAGGCAGATCCAACAGTATAAAGACCTGTGGTATCACACCACACTCCTCCACGGCCTGTGCCTGTTGTGCGTTGCGTGGGTAGCCCTCGACCAACCAACCTTTCTCACGCGCGTCGCTTTGCGACAATCGGTCTTTCATTATCATTGACACCAGCGTGTCCGGCACCCGCTCACCACGTGAAACATAGGAATGTGCCAGTTGGCTTGTCTCGCTGCCACTTTCCACGCCGCGAGTAAGAACCTGGCCGGAAGAGATTAACACCACACCGAGCCGGTCCGCGATGTTTTTGCATTGTGTGCGCTTGCCGCTGCCGGCGGGACCAGCAATGAATATTTGCAAAGGGATGCCGCGGCGCATCAGATCTCCGATGTAACTCATTGGCCTTTCCGGGGCATCGGAAATGATATTCTGAACGATTTGCTCAAAAAGCATGGGGATGTTTTTCTCCTTGAGGTATAAGAGGACATCTTCGCTCAGTACCGCCATGGTCGCAGTACCACAAATATTTGCTGTTGATGGGCCTCTTCCTCTCAAGAGTGGTGCTTATTTCCTTCCCCAGTAACTGTGCCTTTGGGGACGTACAGTGATACAGCCGACGCCTTACCGGTTAAAGAGTGATATCTATTTACTAAAGTATATATTTCCCGTTCCTTTCCTACGGCAGTGGAAGAGTCAGAAAGACGTCAGACAAACAAACGGACACATACACAGTTACCGCCTTAAAGAGAACCAATTGCGAACAACTACGAGGACAGAAGATAACAAGCATCAACCTCACAATTTCCATTCCCGTATCTCCCGTTCAGGAAAACTCTTACTCACCTCGCTCATACGCCACTAGAAACAGCTCAAATACGTAAATATATGTTGCAAAAAAGGGTGCCACACAATCTCCTCGTTACCGACAATAAATAAGGACAGCGGCCAATCTTCATTCAAGTGATGACAAGACCAACACCCCGATTGCTCACTTTTTGAAGGAAGCCCCTCCTTTCCCCCTACAACATTACATTTCGATTGTGATCACTGCATCTGCACGTGAAAAATAGAGTAGTTCCTTTCCTTTAAATAACAAAGGAGAAATTAATTGTAAAATTGTTTTAACACATTCCTTTCGTAGAAACACCTCCACACCCAGCAAAGCTAGAGATCTGCACCAATTACTACCTAGTGCAAACCGACGAAGAAGTGACTAAACGTACATACATGTGAAAGCTTCGCACACAAGCGCACTGCAAAAAATACAAAATTTACAAAGTTGCTTATGCGCATGTAACCAACGGAACCCACACCTTGCCTTCGTGAGCCTGCCAGCTTTGACAGGACCTTGTCTACCGTTAAGATGAGGAAAGGGAAGAGAGTCGCGAGGTCACATTACAGGAGCTCCAGTATACGCTAGCATCGGCTCAATCCCAGCGAGTCTGACATGGTCGAATAAAACACTGCATTTTTTCCCAAACACGCGAATGACGGTACCCCACGCGTGGGTTATGATTGGGACAAACAACAAATTGAAAGATGTACCGGCACAATTGAGCCTCATCAGGCAGAGAGGAGAAACAAAAATAAAAAAAATAGATTAATTAATGGAATAACGATGAAGGGCTTTAGCGCCCACAATGGTGCCAGCCATCTGACTGCAGCAGCTACTATGAGTCCTTGTGCATAAAGGAATGACTGTGAAGAAAGTTTGTACAAAATAAAATATCCTCTTCCATCCCCAAGCACTGGACGATTGGACCCTCCATTATAGGCAAATACAAAACAAAACAAAGTCCTACGGGGAAGGGCAGTTAACATACTCAAGCATGAACTAAAAATAGAACAGAATATAGCAAACCCAGCTTTGCAAGGTAATATATATATATATATATATGAGGAAGACGACATTTCGTTCATTCGTTTCGGCACCACACGGGTCTACACACAGATCCCCCGTGGGTGCTGTTGTGAGGACCGCAGCGAGGGCCTGAGCGCCGCGAACGGTAGTTTGGTATTCGGTATACACCCATAAACCCCTTTGAAAACATAAATAATGCCTACCGACCCTGGAATTTGGACCTTCGTTTTCATTCTTTCTTGTTTGCGTGCGCTACCTCCTTATACGGCAAGCGCGCAAAAGTTATCAACACCCAAGAAAATGGGACTCGCGTGCACAGCGCAGTTGGTCACGACAGCACCGAAATAGTTCCTACTGTGGACACTGGTTTGCGTCACCAGAAAGTTCAAAGATTGTGGTGAATCTAACTCTCGCGACTCCTACGATTTCGCCTCCGCGCGTGCACACTAGTTCGCTTTGCTTAATGCAGCAACGAACGAACACATACGCACATCCACCTACTAACACTTGTTTGGGCCTCAACCCTGTTCTCATTTGCCGCCTATGAATGCGGGTGGAGTGAAACTTAAACAATGAGGTATCCCTTGGGCGCTGTGGTAATCGGATTAGCCAGCATCTCCTCCGCATCCCTTACTATCGACTCCATACGGCTTACCAGTCTCGCCGTGGGCTCCTTCCCGGTGCTGTCCATATCCTTCATCTTCTCCTGCTGTCTGTTTATCTCCTTTTTCGCTGATTCCACACACCGAAGCACACTACCGATCCGCGGTGGAGTGTTTTTCACTTCCCGCATCCTGCGTTCGACGTCGAGACTGTCGCTAGCGCCCGTGTCACATTGAGAGAGAATCAGGGTGGAAACTGTAACACTGCCGCCACCGATCGCGTATCGGAACAGCCGGTGTGGCTCGGACGTGTCCTTCTCCTTCAACGCGGCAAACCGCGAGACCTCTTCCTTAGCGAGCCCAATGCATAACGAAGAGAGGTATACATCCCCACCGTTGGCAGTTTTCTTCAGTTGTTTCAGGACGAAAAAACCGACGATGAGGTGCTTTGGATTATCAACGAGTTGCATAGCACTGTTAAACACCTCCATACACTCCTTAGAGGAGGTTGCCTTCTTCGTTTTCATCCCAAGCAAACACGGCCCGTACACGGGATTGGATGCAAGCTGCACCCTTTCGTAGCCTTTCTTCTCAGTGTCGAGGAGATCAAGAATGCGGTCAGAGGATTCCATCATACCCAGCGTTATAGTTACGTCGAAATACTTGCACTTCTCCTTGGCGCCTTCCACACTCTCAAGGCACCTTTGGAGAAAATCACCCGCAAAAGTCACCGATGTATCTCCACAGTTCCTCCCAGCCCCCACAAGCAGTGCAGAGGTACGGCCAGCTATCCAGTTCAGTCGGAGGTCGTTGAGTAACACAGAGTTCACATATGCCGACGCCTCGCTACGCTCAAGGCACTCATCGTTAACATGCTCCTCTTCTCCCCCATCGCTCCGTCTGAAGACCACCGTCCGAGGGTCCTTCACAGTCACAACTACCTTATCTGAGGGTCCCTCATCCTTATCGAGAATGACGAGCGAGTGAATGTTGTAGTTTTCGAGTACAAGGGTCTGTGCACTCGAGTCATCACCGGCAGGGGAACACTCACTCTGGGAAGCAAGGGATCTCCCAGGGGAAGCCAGCACAGGTTTCAGCTCATCCGCAGACCGGCCCTCACCACCACATTTGGCCGCCCCGACGGCTACAACATTCCCACCACGCAGTCCACTTCTCTGCAGCGGCACGTGGTCCTTGATGGTTGCGATGACGGGGCACAAACTGGTCCTCAATGGTGATGGCACACGACCCACTCCGTTGCCATATATGCTCCCCATCTGTGAGATACCATTACGGTTCCCATAAGAAGAATCATGCACCGCTGAGCCACATACTCCCGTGTCTGAGGTTCCGGGAACAAAGCAACGAAAACTGAGGGCGTAACCACATCCACCATAGATACTTTCTCCCGCGGCGGATGCATGCAGGTCACCGAGCTCCCTTTGGCTATGGAATGACCCTTGCTGCTGGAATGAGTTCCTCCGTTGAGGCAAGTGCCCAGCAAGCCTCCCTGGCAACGACGGAAAAGCATGACCCTCCCCATACACTGAGTAAGGGAGGGGGTTGGACACGTCACCCAGAGCAGGTCCGTGCACACTTTCACACACTGCCCCCTCATGTGCGCTCGTTCCCGTGGTATGTTGACGCACGCGTCCGCCACGCGCAAACCCGTCGAGAGCGTATCCACACACACTCCGTGCCCCACAACCAGTGGCGACAATCCCTCTGCCCCCGGAGGGAAACTGCCCTTGAAACAAACTCGGCGGCGGCGGAACAGCTGGGGGGTAGCCGGCCATCCTCCCCTGCAGCGGTGGGAAGACACAGCCTCCATTTCTTGCTGATGGATAAAATGCGTTAGATGCAGACCCCGTCGGCGCGACACCATACGTATACCCGCCCATTGTCCCCCAATAGGCACCCCCTCCTGCGGCAGGCTCCTGCATGTTTCCCATGACTCCCTGTCCCTGGAACAACCCCTGTCTTTGAGGTGGTACGGTGTTGCGGCTGCCCAATTGACCATTCGGTGGTGAGATCGGGATCACCTGACCCAAGCCGCTCGTGGGGGCTGGTGGTCGAGTGGCGGATGGTTGGGAGGTCTGAGCAGTGTCAACGGTTACAAGGTTCTGTGTGTGTGTAGTTCCTTCGCTCGCGCCACCACGTTTTTCCTCATTCTCTCCCATCTTCGACTTCGGTGCTGAACTTCTGCACTGAAGGATCGATCCTGTTGGTGCGGCGGCGGCTGCCTGTACCGTGGACATTACAAATGCTTATCAGCACGTGGCCAAACCTGGGTGGCTTACACAACTTCCTCGTGTCACACGGAAATTTGCCTTACAATCTCACTCCTTGTTTGTACGGAGTAAACCAAAATATGGAAGAGGGAAGAGAAAAAAATCGCAAAAATCCTTTCATATCTGTGTGATTCAGTGGCAAGCCCATCATTGATAACCACAGTACGCACAACCATAGCGGAAGGTAACGACAAACCATTTCACTACGCACAGCGGGGTAACGAGTGGGCCGTGGAGTTTAACACAGTGCCGCTGTCCACGGCCACACAACCGTGATGGCATCACAGCCCTACAAACGGTATGATGACCATGAACATTCTAATCACACAAGACCAGTAGAAGGAGGGGATAGGGCAACTCGCTGCGTAGTGACGGGACCTGTTGTACAGCCCGTAGGTTGCAACAAGTCGAGCAGCGGACGCTGTTACGTTGAAATGCGCCCCAACCAGTGATACTGGGTTGAATTGTTGTTTCAGTGTATCACACAAAGCAAGCACTTCCGGTCCACCCCGATGGTGTATAATGAGACGCTTGTTTGACTTCCCTAACCATAACGATACTATGAGAGAAGGTACCGGGAAAAGAGATCAACAGGAAGCGATAAAGTTGAGCAGCACATGAAAACAATGCCCGACGGTCAGTGAGCACGCAACTGGGAGAGTAAAGTTTACCACCACACGCTCGGTAGCGTTTTAACCCTAAAAATACGCTGAATAAAAAAGGGAAGTAAAACGGGACAACTCGAATCAAAGAAACCAATACATGGGAATACGCACGTACAATGGGGAAGAAAAGAGGGGGAGAATAAATAATAATAATAATAATAATAATAATAATAATAATAACAAAGTATTGATAGAAATAGCAAATGGAAAGGGTTCCGAAAGAAAGGCAGTAGACATCACTAGGTGGACGGCACTAACATCTGGAGCAATGGTCAATCCACTTAATTCCCTAACTATGGGCAGCTGGCTGTATAGTGATTGGTTCAGAGGATTCGCTTCCACTCGACTCAAACACCTCTTGATATAGCTGCGAAGCTCACCATAAGCAACGTAGTTGCAACAGGCTGCAGTCATTTCACAATAAATAAATAAATAATCACAAGAAGGCACAATTAATAGCACAAACCACCGTCCTCCCTGGTAATGTTAATAAAGGAAGAGACGTATAAAAGGGTTATGTACAAACGCGATGAGAATTTTGGGTCGAAGGAAATCAATATGCGAAGGGTATGGCGCTACATACAGGAGAACGCCCCCATAGGCAGTACTTGGTGGCACTCGTTGTATGTTTGAAAGTGCAGAAGAAACACAACAAGGGAGCGGTGTGTAGGGTAATAGATATGCCAGGAAACACCAGGGTGTTTGGCACCACAGTACAGCAACCCCCCCCCCCTCCCCAACTACCACCCGTTCATGTCAATCACTGTACGTTACTAGCCCATCATTCGCATGTATAACTTCCTGCTGCAGGAATTCACCTTCTTTTGCACTACTGTTAACTGGTTGTGAGCACACCTCTAAACTAGCCACAGGGTCCGTCGACAACTCCCCAACGGTCCTACCGAGACGAGTACACACGCAAACACGGACGCATATGACCTATCGCTTACCTCAGAGCCTCTGTACGTGCAACGGTCGTTGTGCCCTTCCTATACTTCAAACCTCCTGGGGAGGCGGTCTGGAAAATAGCCGTCATTCACTACTTACTTATGGCTTCCCATCGGTCGCGAAGGCCCGCCCAGTGCCATATAACTCTGTGTCCGTCTGCCGCAGCACGCACACATCTTCGGGCCTTTCTTCTCCCAGGCACACCATGTCCATTGGGTGCCACGGCTCGACTGGGACGCAGCACACCTCGACGTCGCCCCACACCCCACCTTCCTCCATTACCCGCTGACGGCGACTAGCCAGTGATCCGTAGTTGGTTCGCTCGCGCATTGGACCATTGGGCCGTTGCCGCAGTGGTTTATTTCCCAATACCCTTCGGCCTTCTTGACCGCGCAGGCCACAACTGAGCACCTTCTCGTCTCGGTTTGCCATGTCACCGTAATACTCACACAGAACGTCACGGTCAGGATCATCTGTTCCCAGAAGGCAGCCCGACCCGGATAGCCCGACTCCGGTGCCTTGGCCACTCTCACGTCTTAAGGAGCTGCGGTGAATCATCAGGTCTTCCCACTCTTCCTCCGTCTGGGGTCCGCAGAACGACCTCCGGCGAGGGCCTATCCAACCCGCTGTCGAGATATCTTCAAACGTTCCGGGCTCCATGGGCATTTCCACCCCCGTCGGAGGCATCACTGCCCAGTTGGAGGGTTCCATTGGGAGCACCAGCGGCTGAGAGTGCGGAAGCATCGGAGCACACGTACGGTGCTGTTGTTGCGCACAGTCCCGCCCCTTTTTCCAACTTCTGCAGTTACAGTGCCTTTCAGTCAGGTATATTATCTTCACTTGTTTGACCACTCGCTTTCCGCTCTTACTACGCGCAGGTTCGCCTCTAATGTAGGCTCCCTGAATGTATGCAGTGGTGGTGGCGGCGGTGTAACAACAGTGCTTTCCTCAGGTTAGCAACCTAACTAGCATAAAACAGGGATGAGACGACGGGCAACACATGATAACAATGCTCATGTAAGAGGTACACAATATCAACTACGAGCAGGCGGAGGGGGTTTATAGGAAGGGAGGAACGACAGGCAGACGATGCCCAAGATGAGAAAGTACCACTTAACATAAACATTTCCTTCCACACCCCCCCCCTAATCGCTTATCCACACACCTCTTCGACGGATAAGAAGGAACATTTATACAGTTGTGGGAGCGAGGACAGATTAACAAGTACTCACACATCCCTCGGACCGCACTGCCCCTGCACTACTATGTTTGTTTCCCTGCCAACATGATTCTTTACCGTTCACACACGCAGTTTGGGCACAGGGATAACACGGTGACTAGCGCAGATGCAACTGCACACCAGCAAAACATCGCATTTGCAAGTCAGCCAGGTGTTGACCTGCGAAGGACTCAGTTTTGCATAAGAAGCATTACGGAGCGTCCTCTGATCTGTAATCGACTAGCGTGAGCCTTTGAATTGCAGCTGCGGGACTGCCGTGGTGAAGGAGTGGTAGAGGAAGGAAGAGGGAAACATAGTCACTTTGCCCAGCTTCGAAGCGAAGGGCGCGTAATGGAGTGGAAAACATACACATCCGTCAGGCGTGCAGGATGCACCCCAATGGATCACCAACACTACCACGGGGATGTAAAAACAAATAATCAAAAACAACACACTGAGGATAATTGTGTAACTCCCAACGAAAAAATAAACAAATAATACGAGTGCAGAGCGGGTCTCTCATCAGCATGCCGACGGCAGACCCACTGTCTACACATATTGCAGGGCAAAAAGAAAGAGGATAATGAAGTAAGGAAAAAAAAACAGCAGGGAATGTACAGTACAGCAGAGGGAGGAATAATAAAATAACTGGTAAAACAACGGACGCGAAATTCCGTGAAAAATAAAACTCGGTATTGGGAAGGACTGCTGCTACAATTGTCATACTCGGTGGAACTTCTTCGTCGTTTTCATCACTTACTGTTTCATATTAAACAGTCGCATGGTGCTGCTCAGACGAAAGGATGAGGGGCTTGCGCCCAACCTGCCTGCCGCGTCCGCTTCGACCCTCACGAAAAGAATCAATGTGACGTGACACATGAGGAGGAGCCTCCGCAGGAGAATAAAAATAACAAAGCGATAAATGAAACACAAAGAGAAAAAGTAACAAATAACTAAAGCGGACAGAGGGCTGATCTTTGATCGCATCTGCCTACTTTGTTAGAAACAAGAATTATTCTGCCAAATGCAGTAGACCAGTGGGAAAAGAGTCTTGTGACACTTTTGATTACACCCCTCACAGACGCACGGATACAACCCCCAACCTCACCGCTTCATTCATGGAGTTATTTTAATATTGACACGTGTTTAATCCGCTCCCCCCACGTGCAAAGAAAAAGGAAAGGTGGAAAAACATACGTGACGAACAGAAAGGAAAAAGTAGGTTGGCGATGCGTCTGAACGGAGTGTAACGCCGCTCAACAGGCACCACTACTTTCGTCACACCAACAAGTGCAGATTTCAGCACGACTCGCACTTCTGCACAGTATCGAGAATTGGTGTCCTCTGAAATTTAATAGCCTTTCTTTACACACTTCAGGATAATTAGTACTAATCACAAAATAATAATAATAATAATAGCGCAAGTACAAACATACTTTCTAACGATGCAATTGACAGACACCACTTTTTCTGCTGGGTCAACGGATGCCACCCCCAGAAAAGCGTGTCCAGTCGTGTACAATGATAATATGCTTCCTAACCCACACGCATGAAGATTATCGCTCTTGCTTGTAGAGTGGTGGTGCACGACCTTCTGGGTTGCGCAAGAGTTCCTCTGCGTCAGCAAGCACCTTTTCCACGTTCGTACTGCTCTCTCTGAGTCGCCCCCTGTCACTCTCCGGTGCCTTCTCCTGCAAGACGCGTAGTTGTTCAAGGGCCTTTGTCGAGAAGGCCACAAAGCGTTGTATACCACCAGTGCGGATGGTGCCGATTTTACTCCCGCGAACTTTTTTTGCCAGCCTAACGAAGGCTGTGGCTGTTTCAACATCGCTGTTACTCGTCGAGAGACCGAGGGCGAAGGCAGTGAGGCATGGACCACCAAGCGCATACTGGAACAGACCCCGTTCCTTCTGACGCTTCTCCAGAGCTTGAGTGTAAATATCCACTCTACTCCCGGCTAGGAAAAAGAAAAATGAAGACAGGAAGACGTCACCATCCGCGGGCTTCCGCTCCTTGTAAACAAAAAGACACAAAAGCGTAGATTTGTCTGCCTCGCATACCTGAATGGCGGACCTCACTTTCCGCAGCAGCGTATCCGGAGTTGTCGCAAGTTCAAACTTCGCATCAGCAACACAGGGCCCGAACAGTGGTGAAGAAGCGCACTGCAGTTGGTCGTACGTAGCGCCATCGCGTTGCAGATCCTTCGCTGAGCAGCAATCAGCCTTGATAGAAGCAAGCACAACAAACAGTTCTCCGTCCGCATTTTTCTTCGTGAAGACGCTGCGGACCGTGTGTTCCAACAGGTTCTCTCCTGTCGAGAAACCATCGACATCGGCCGTGAGGAGGGCGACGTTGTACCCCTTTACAAAGTGATCAATGAGAAAATCGACCGAAGATGAACGGATTTTCGCTGCCTGACCTATGCGCCTCACCACCTCATCAGCTGGGAACTCCGTTTCCTCCACAGAAGTTTTGATCGTGAACCCGTTGTCCTTGGCAATAACATTGCGCTTCTTTCCATCACGTTTATCGGTGAGGACTGCGACCACGCGAACAGTGGAATCGGCCCCTCCGGACTCCTGGGATATCGACGGAACGTACGCGACGGGCTGTGTTTCGTTGGGCTTTTCCAGAAGTTTTTGTGCGTCGTGCAGAGCCTGTTTCTTGTCGCGCAAGACTTGCTCATGTCGCTCCCTCTCCTTTGCATCATCCACACTCTTTAGTTTCTCTTCAGCAGCCGTTATGGACTGCTCCACCACGCCAACAAACTTTCTGACGCTTCCACCCGGTTGCTTGTTGTTCTTCAGCGTTATTTCACGGTGCGCGTCAAGAGCCTTAAGTACATTGTCATCCACATCCCGATAGCTGACGAGTAGGGCACACGAACACGGACCCAGGAGTGCGTGCGCGAACAATGCATGCGGATGCGTCTCCTTTTTCTCCAGCGCATCCACGAACGGCTGCATGTCGGGAGCGCTCACGACAAATAATGACGAAACGCTTACATCAGCGGCGGTTACCTGCTTCAGCACTGCCGTGAAGACAATATATCCACTGTCCTTAAAGGCATCTTTCGCCTCCATCAAAGCGGCCTCGAGCACAGGTTCCACTTGTACCGCACTCCCCACCACCTTTGTTGTAGCTCCCTGTACCGTCACACCAAATATTGGAGACCTTGCGACAACAAGCTGTCGCTTTTCTGACGATCCAAGCAGGTCCAGCACGACTTTGTCACCTCTGAGGATGCTCATCTGCAGGGTACACTCATTTGTTACGCCATCCTTTTTGCTTAGTGCACCCTTCAGGATCGCCTTCACGAGACTCCATGTCACCTGATCCCCTGTAACTTCGTCAGGCACCATCTCCGCAGACAAGAGGGCTACGTTGTATCCTTGGGTAAGAATACCCTCCATACGCTTTGCAATAACGGAATCCACAGGTCTTACGCCGGTGCGTTGGATATATTCATCAACTTCGTCAGTTTTCTTCTCGCCTCCTGCAACAACCTCAGCGGTGCCGTTCGAGGGCCCCGACCCCGCAGTTACAATGATTTTGGCGGTCTTTTCCCACGGTTCTGTGGTGTGTGCTGGGGCAGGAGCCCCAATCACCTCCTGCTCCTTTGGCTCGGTCAGAGAATCAGCAGACGCGGGAGCTGGTGCTAACGTGGCGGCGCTGGGTCTGTCATCCTCTATGGAGGCACCATTTCTCACATTCCCGCCATCGTTCTCGACAGAGCCGTTCTTCACTGACTCTCGGCTTGGTGGATACACTTTTGCCCGCGTCTCCTCAGGGTCCGACAGCAGCTTCCGCGCGTCCGAGAGCATGATCTCCAACCTCCGAAGCGTCCGCTCGTGGCGCTCTCGCTCCGCCGCTTCCTTCGAACGTTCAATGGCAGCTTTACATTCCGTGAACTGGGTCTCCGCAAACTCAACAAAACGGGCGACGTTACCACTCCGTGGCGGTGTGTTTTTTACCCCCCGCAGCGCAGCGGTGTTGCTCAGGATCTTCGCGTCCACTGCCACGTCCTTACCTGATGCACCAACCACGGCAACCACACAGCTGCCTCCGCCCAAAACACTCTTCGCAAGTGGGAGAGGCACAACCTTCCCATTCATGTCAAGAAGATCTTGGAGGTGTTCGACCCCATCCTTCACGAACAGGCATACGAAAGAGGAGACGTACACCGTAGGTGCAGCGCTGCTGGTTTTTCTGATCTGCTTCAACGTCGCATGCATAACACCCAATGCCGCAGTGCCCGATGACTTTTTCAGTGCCTCTTGTACAAACACATCGACATCAGCATCGTCCCGTAGCACTGTCTCCTGCAGGTCCATCAGGCACGCACCCAACATGGGATTGGAGCCATATCGAGCAATTTTCACTGCCTCGCTCTCCACGGCCAGAAGATCTCTGGCGGTCGCGATCGTTGGCACATCCGCTGCAGTCGCCAAAACCTCGTATTTGGTTCCATTTTCCGTCTCACCCTTCCTGAGTGCCGCCAATATGGATTTCATTACGGATGTAGTGACGCACGCAGAGAGAGTCTGCTGCGGTGTACTGTCGGACAAAATGAGAGCGGTGTTGTGGCCCAGTTCCACCTGCTGGACGATCATTTGTAGAAGTGCAGACTTTTCCACAGTGATCTCATCCCCGTGCACGACCTCGTCACCTTCGTAGTAAACGACCTCCTCGCCACTGCTCGCCACGCCCACCTTCCGCTCCTCCTCTTTTATTGTTACTTGCGGTCCTGCCTCACTGCTCACCACCATTAGTGTGCGAACGCTGTTGTCAGGCGGAACCTGAGCAACAGGAGAGTGTTTTACTTTCCCGTTTCCAGAATCCAGGTCGCAGGGTTTCTTGGCGGTCTCGGCAGCGGGTCCTTTGTTGGTGAAAGTGGTAGGCTTCTTTCCGCCAGTAACGCGTGGCTCCTTCTCTTCCCTGTCCGGTTCCGCGTCAGGCTTTGTTGTAACTCCTGCGGAAGGAGTGCTGGAGTTGCACGGCGCGGATTTAGGTACGGTGGGGCCTCGGCCTGGGTCACCCTCCTGAAATGCTTTGTTGTAGAGCAGCCCTCCCACACAGTACATCGGGCCGTGTCCCATCTGCGGACCGTACACGGAATCTGTCCTCGATGGTCGGCCGTACATGGGCCCCACACAGTATATCGGGCCGTATCCCATCTGCGGACCGTACATGGAACCCGTGGGCCCTCCCACACCGTATATCGGGCCGTATCCCATCTGCGGACCGTACATGGAACCCATGGGCCCTCCCACGCCGTATATCGGGCCATATTCCATCCGCGGACCATACATGGAACCTGTTCTTGATGTTCTGCCATACATGGAACCCATGCCATAAATTGAGCCCATCCCATACATGGAACCTGTTCCTGATGTTCTGCCATACATGGAACCTATTCTCGATGTTCTGCCATACATGGAACCTATTCTCGATGTTCTGCCATACATGGAACCCATGCCATACATGGAACCTGTTCTTGATGTTCTGCCATACATGGAACCCATGCCATACATGGAACCTATTCTCGATGTTCTGCCATACATGGAACCCATGCCATACATGGAACCCGTTCTCGAGGTCTTGCTGTACGTGGGGTTCGTGCCATACATGGATCCGTTGTGTCGATCGTTTCCTCTGGATGTGGAATTACTGATTCCTGTCACGCCATAGAGGTCCCCCGATACCCCGAGTAATGGGCCGCGCCGCTGACCGGCTCCTCCACAATCAAATCGGCCGCCCTCCAAGCCAGGAAGTTTGTCGATCGCGGTTCGATTCCCATACGGGTTGGTTGGCCCTGACCCTGCCACTGGGCATTGAAGCTCTGTATATGAATCTCCGCGATTCGTTGAACCACGCACCACTGGGAAGGGTCTACCGCCGGGGGCTCCACAGTGTGGTCCCAGGCCCTGGGCGGCAAAGGCTGCCGAATGGTTGTTCACCCAAGTCGCTGGAGACGATATGGGTGGTTGTGCTCCGTAACCCGTAGGCCCAACCACTGAATGCAGGGGGTTACGCACCGTACCGTACGATGCCGGGTTTGTGTCCAATGTTGTAGTAGAATGCGGCTGGCTGACGTCGTTTGAGTTCAAGTTCTTTCTCATCATTTTACGGTTACAAAACTTACTTGCTTGACTTCCCTTGCTTTCGCTCCTCTTTCTGAAACCAAAGACAGCTTTTGAGAAACGTAGAAATAGGAGAGGGGGAGGGAAACAGAGGCGTTTGAACAACTAACTAGGCCGGGCTGACCACGGAACGTCTTACACCAAGTTGGAAAGTGGGACAAACCCAAGAACGTATGTGACTCGCATGAAACGTGTAACCTCCGAGGCATGGCGCCACGCCGTCGACGGTAAAAACAAGTATCGTAGAGGTCTGGGAACCGTGCTGACAACACAGATGAGGAAGATTGCCGAGCATGTGTGTGTGCGTGACTACAAAGTAAGTCGGAGCACATCCGACAGGATCCCTTCTTGGGTACAAGGGGTATTATTCCCGTCCAAAGATGCTATGTAACTGCTCCCCAAGCCCACACAGAATTCTCCGCGCCAGCTCAGATTTTACCGAGATGCAATACGGAGACTTGTGCAGCCGTGGATTCGGCAGTTGAATCTTCTCACTCTGAAATATAATTACCAGTTTCAGCGGCGTGCCCTCACAGGGGTTTTGCTCAGTGCATTGCAAAGACCTTCTCAGTGAAGCTGCCGATCCTATTCGCGACTTGCTACGTTATCGGTGTGCAAGAGTAAAAGGAATGAAAGAATGAAGACATGATGTTATCCCGACAAAACCTTCCGTGCTGCCCTTGGGAAGGGCGCCCTAGTCACCGCAACAACAAGTCGTATGAAGCGATCGCTATTTAGTTTCCGCGGTGCATTCATTATTATTAGTAGTAAGCAGAGGATACCTGGAAAAAAATACAATGGGCACACATGCTATTCATCGATGTAAGTGACTCCGCGTCAACGGAGCGCGACCCCAAAACAGTAGCAGTGGTACAAAGGGGGAGAACACGTAAGTAAATGGTATATAAAAAATAAAAAGAGGCTGTGTCGGTACTTCCTCGGGTCGCTACTATGACCTTCCGCCCAACACGTGTAAAAAACTCTAGGGGAGGGGGGAAGGGTGGGTTCCCATCGAATAACCGCAAAAACACAGCAAAATTGAAATAAACACACACACACACACAAAAAAAAAACGCGCGTGACGGTCAGCACACACGGCTCACTTTATTTCCAACCACTCACTACGTTCACGAAGGGAACACTCCTTCCTACCTTTTCCCAAATGCGGACGCATTGCAGATAACAAAGGCGATGAAAGAAAGAGATAAATTTACGGCAACACGAAAAAAAACTAAAAAATGTACTAAGCACTTAAGACGATGCGCAGGAAGGGAATACACTAAACACACACACACACATTATACTTACCACTCTCTGCGGAAGAGAGATCGGCTTACAGAAACCCTCAGAAAGAGGTAAAGCGAAGTCCCGCCCTAGCTCCCCCGCGGCAGCGAGACAAAGGTATCGCTTTTCACCCTTACCGCCCTTCAACGGCACGTGGGAGAAGCAAATTTATCGAAGTAAACAAGCGGTATCTTGGTAGCAGCAGCGTGCACCAGCAGGGAGAAGGGAACACTTATGGGGTACATATATATATATATATATACGCGCGTGTGTATGACATTTATATAACGACGCACACACAAATTTTGGCGTATCCGAGCCACCGAATGGGCAACGCAACCAGAGGTAGTGTTAAGGTGGGGAAACCCAACATACTAGAAGTGTGTACCCACTTCCACAGCTCAACCGGACCCATAGGGGTGCGAGCGTTCGGCAGTAGTGCACAAGTACCTTCATGCTAGCACACAAAGTGACAAGTAGATGAGGCTTGGAGTAATAAACGTCAGAATGGAGGCACACCAGCCTCAGTGCACCGACTTGTAAGCGCGTACGCAGCCCATTTCCCGTGGTGGGTTCTTGAGGAGTGACTCAACTTCTAGCAGGAAACGCCTTGCACGGACGATCCTCACGCGGAGTTGGGCCTTTTCTTCCTCACTTTCTTCTTCCTGAAGCTGGACCCCCAGCACCTGAATTGTTTTCGTAAGTTCATCCATGCGCCGTAGAGCACTCGTGCGATGAGACGGCAGGTTTCGCACCTGGGAAAGCTTAGTTTGCACGGAAAGCAAGGCTTCCGCATCATCATCTTCGTCACACAATCCAAGCGCGACGATAGTGAAACATGGCCCCCCCAACGCGAGCTTGAAAAGGTC
Organism: Trypanosoma brucei brucei TREU927; assembly: GCF_000002445.2. Taxonomy (NCBI): domain Eukaryota; phylum Euglenozoa; class Kinetoplastea; order Trypanosomatida; family Trypanosomatidae; genus Trypanosoma; species Trypanosoma brucei. The sequence continues at coordinate 1,006,343 of NC_005063.2, read as the reverse complement.
CGTGAGCTCACTAGAGCGGTTTGACAAAATGTCGCTGTAGTGGGAAACGTGATCGAATACGGTGGTCACCATGAGCGAGGAAACAAACACGTCGTGTACAGGTTCTTCCACATGGTGTGTTAACTTTAAGGAAACAACCATCAGGCCGGGATCCTCGGCTTGTAGGGTGGGTACGACGTGCTCGACAGCCCCAACTAAAAAACGGTCAAAAGCCTCAGTGTCGGCGACAACGCGATGCGACACTCCCCGTACGTGGCGGTCGAAGAGTGGTGATATTTCCACCCCGAAGCGGTGAACCGCCTCGGATTCTTCAGCTGCCAATAGATCCACCGTAACACCGTTCTTAACGAGCGCCATTGAGAGGAGCAAGTCGCCACCCACCGGCCCGCAACCCACCCCTGCTTTCGTACTCTGCAGGATAAGGTACACTATCTTGCGGAGGATAAGCGGTGTGGAAGCGGAGTTGTGGCTATCTGCGGCAAGAACAGCAGTGCAATGCCCCGACATAAACTTCCGAACGAGCTCATCAAGAAGACGTGAACACAGAGTAGCATTACTGTCGCTGTCGGGCCCACGCAACACCACCTCGTCGACGCCATAGCGGCGGGTAATCGCCCCTGCTCGGGTAAATACGGAGTTACCTTGCACACCAGCGGTACCATCACTAAGGAGTCGTTGCTCGAAGAATAAAAGTGAATGAACCCTCCCCTCGTCCCCGGTTCTGGCTTTGGTCTCTAGGAGCGACACGCACCCCTTAGGCGACCTTGTCTCTTTGTCACTAAGATATGCGCGGGGGTCATTCGACTCGAAATTCTCCAAAAGCAATTCTGCGTCTCGCACCATTTCCTCGAGCCGGTACAATATATTATCTGACGGCTCACATTTATTCGACCCTTGAAACTTTTCACGAAGACTAGGCACGAGATCATCCCGGATTCCGCTAATAAACTTCACGATGCTTCCGCGGTGTATCGGCCGGTTCACCACCTCTCCAATACACTTCTGCACGCGCAGCATATTTTCGGTCTGAGTCGTTGCGACATCAATACTAAGCAACGCTACAGTATAACACGGTCCACCCAATGCGTAGTGAAATAGCGCACGCGGTGCGCGCGAGACACGGTTCAGCACGGATGTGTAGAGGTCAACGTTTTCCCCTGCCAAACTGACTGCGAGAGATGAGACAAGGACATCCCCATCCGCTTTCAGCTTCTGCTTTAGTACAACTGAGACGAACACCAACCCATCATCGACCCCTGCGTTCTTGGCGCGACGAAGGGCTGATGCCAGTAGCGAGTCGAACCCGCTGCAGCTGCTAACAGGAAACCGGCGGGCGTTGTGAACACACGGGCCGAAGATCGGCGACATAGCTATGACCAACCTCTCCGGCTCGCTGCTATCATCCAGCAGATCAAGCATGCGCTCTCCGCTCAATTTCACAATCGATAAGCTGAGCAATCCTCTACGGTTGGAATTCTGGAGGCCCGAAGCATCAACAACCTCTGAAAGCACATTCCGTACGAGACCCCTAAGCACAGTTGATGACACGGTTGAGGAACCACTCTCTGCAGTAAGGATAGCAGCGTTGCAACCCAAAACAAAAACATCAAACAGCTCACCCAACACCTTCGAAGGCACGTCACCGCAACCATCGCCCCATTTCACCACCTCGTCAACCTCGTATCCCTCATGAGAGCCGCCAGTTCTTAGGAAAGGCCCACCGTCATCGTTCCCGGCACCAATCACGTGTCCACAACCCTGGTCGACCACAACAAGCGTTCTCACCTTAGAAGGTGCAGACATGGCACTGTGCAGCACATCATCCTCGCTGCCTTCTGCGCTCCGTGCGCTGCTGTCACTACCGCCGTCAGAAATTTGCTTCTTCTTGATGTCGGTGTGCACGCTGTTTTGGCTCGCATGAGCCACTTGCTTGCAAGTGAGGGTTGGGGAGCCCCCAGAGCATGCAACCGAGGCATCGGGCAGTTGTGGCTGTTCCCTCTGTCTGCAGAGTGCTGGGCCCTGCGAGATTCCGCAGTGCTCCACGGGCTCCACAACACCGGGGGGTCCCGTAAGGATTGGGTCGAATGGGAAGCAAGATGTCATGGAACACGGTGGTCCCCGTGCTGCCTTCAAGGATGGGAGAGAAAGGCCAGGGTCGTATTTCACCTTTGTGCTTATACCTGGGCATGAAAAAGCATCGGGCGTGGTAGAAGTTCTAACTTTTTCTGCATCAGGAACACCGGGTGTGTCAATCTTACAGGAGACCTCAGCATCATGCGAGGCCCCCCGAGCGGGGGTTAGCGAGAACAGCCGCTGTGAGTATGCACATGTCGTGTGGTCGGAGGAAGCTGAGGAAGGAAAACAACGGTGGGCTCTACGCTGCGTAGATGGCGCCAATTCCATTCCACATGTGGTTGCCAAAGGGCCCAGGGAGGGCAAACCCTCCCCCCTTTGGGGGTCCGACATACTGCAAGTCGTTGCGTAACTAGCTTGATCCGGCTCCACTGGAATGCTGAGTCTTCTGCTGGATGGCCTCACCTGGCGCTCCAGTCGGGGATCTCGGGGAGTGGGCATGCCTGCTGCGGTAACACAGGGCAAGCACGAGGGTGTTTTCCCCTCCCCATAATGATTGCGTTGTGGCAGCGATGACGGTGGCGCGCCACCCATGAGCGTAACTCTAGTGTCGCCTTTGCTACTTGGTTTCAGCCACTGTGCCTCCGAGAAAAATTTTGGACATGGTTCTTGTCTCTGCTTACTACTTTGCCCTTCCTCCACACACAGCGCAGACGCCGCGTTGTGGGAATCCCCGCCACAAGCAGACACAGATGAGGACTGTGGTCCAGGGAACGGTTGCTTGTCAAATTTCACACCACAATGAACCCTCTTCTCAAGTCGTACTGATTCCTCCACGTCAACTACCAGTGAAAGCCCTTTGGGGTTATACATAATATGTTTCGCAAGCGCTATGCGCTCAAGCAAGAATTGTTTTCTTTCCAATACAATTTGATCGTCAGTGGAACACCCAGCAACCTCCGCCTCCGCATTATCGATCAACCGACTCACGCTTCCTACGGTACACGGTTGGTTGACAACGGAAGTGAACTTATGTTGGGCGCTCAGAAGCTGCAGAAGGTCTCTGTCCCTTTCACAGAGTGAGGAAACCACAACAGTGAAATAAGGACCACCCAACGCTTCATGGAATAGCTTTCGTGCACTTTGGTCACCTTCCCTCAGTAGCACATCAAGGTCGTTAGGGGTAGCACCACCCGTCACAAGCATCGACGACAAAATTACATCATTCACATCAATTTGTTTCAACATGACGGACAAAACTACACGACTTCCGACACAATTGTGCTTCAAATCGGCAACTTCGAGACCACGCGATAAAAGTGTGATGAAGTGATGTGCGCTCTTCAGTTTCATATGGGTGACGTTTTCAAAGGCAACCCAAGGAGCCATGACGGAGGAACTTAGAGTTCGCACCCCCCCTTCGGACTCAGAAAGCAAATCCCGTGCTGACTCCTGTCGTATTAGGACAACGGACATAAACAACTCGCACTCATCATTGATGTCACGAAACACATGATTCATCACCTCAAAAACCGCACACCAGCCAGACAGTGGTACTGACTCACTTCCAGCAACAAACATGGCAACGTTCATGCCGCGGAGAAACTTTCCTTGAAGTTCCGCGAGTGTGACAGAGCACATATCATTGTCATCGGTGCATTCCAGGTATTCGTCCACGCTAAAGAAGTGTGGCAAGCCCTGTGGAGGACAGACTTCTAGCGTACTCTCTCCGCGGAGGTTTACTGCCGTCTGCACATCATTCTGTCCCGTTCCCGTTTTGTGGTTGAGTACAATCAAACGCACTCGGTTTGAAGGAACACTCTGTCGTTCCCTTGAAACCCTGATAATTGGTGACGACCCCCCCTCAACGAGACACATCCCATCTTCAGCCACTTTAACCGTATGAGACCCAGACACTCCACCAGTACTAAGCTCGCTGCACGGATGCCATCTCTTTCGGGAAACAACTGCAGCCGGCGGGCGCACAAAGCTTTGAGATGCGGTAATGGACTCTGCACCCGCCACTAAACTGATCGATGACCCATTCATTCTCCCGGGGCCCTGAACTGCCTTTTCCCTGGAACGCTTCTGAATGGAAAGTTGCTCGCTTCCACCCATACATACCCCCTGTCCTACACCTTGATTCTTATCTAGACTACAACTGGCTGGCCTGCATGTCGAACCTGGACGACTGTCGCCGCAACGAGCGATGCATGGGTTAATCGAACGAAGCTCCGTTCCGCATCGCAGATGCACACCCACAGAGCAGGAGATATGAGACTGCAGATATTGCTCACACTCCCTTTCCATGCCCACAGACACCCCCTCGGCAGACAAAATAGCCCCCTCACCCTCTTCCGCAGTACAAATCGACTGACGGGACGGCAAAGGTGAGCTTATAATCAAATTCGAGTCGCCTTTGAGGCCACTAAAGTACGGATACTCCATCCCCCCAATTAAACTATCCACCAAAGAGTTACATGATGGAGTTCCAACCCTGCCACGTGCGCGGTCAGTAAGAATGGCAGATATGGGAAGAGCTTTCGACGGCAAACTGAGTCCGGTACCTTCTTTGACGTCCCCTAACGGCCCTTCGGCGCCCACAAAGTCAGAGGCTGCAGAAGGACATGAAAACGTTTTTGGTAGTACGTCGCCGACCATGGTGAGCTCAACGTTACCGGAAGCTTTTCCTTCCTCGGTACGCAGAGGCTGCGCGTTCACGACTCCGGTGGGAGCACCTATGATGTCCTCGCTGCACCTCGGATATACCGCTCCACTCGTCCCATTTGTCAGGGCACCAGTTCCTCGATCATCATGTCGAGGAAACAGCATCAGTTCATTGTTGGATCCACTGTCCCCACGGCGCATAACTCCCATGCATATCTCACTAGCTTTTTGCGTGTGCCCCTCACTGCAACTTCCACTCGAGAGAACACCGGGAATCCCGTTGTCTGTGCAAAGTAGCCCCAATACCATATCCACATCATAAAGGGAACTCTCACTCACACCTAAGGTATCACAGCCCCTTGTAGTGCCCTGCGGAAGATTGCATTTTCCGTCAAAGGCCCGGAAAGACCACCTCAGCCACCTCTCCGATGTTCCGTTAGGAGATGTTTTGTCCTGCAGACTGTTGGCCTCTCGCAGCACACCTACGTCGTTTCGGAGGGGACTCTCACTTGCTACCGTCAAACTCGACTGCAGCCCACCAAACTGGGCGAGCCTATTCGATTGGCCATCTAGAACCCGTGGTGGAGAGGTCGTCACGGTCGATTGCAGGGGCCAGGGACCCAGCCGCATTCCGTGAATGAAGGCATCAAGCCCATAATCGTGGCTATTCAGGTCGGCATGTTCACTCTGGAAAGCGTACGAGCAGACATAGTCGAGATCATAATACGGATAGTTTTCCCCCTCCAATGTCGCCGCTAGGTCGCTGGGCCTCGTATCAACTGTCAGGGCAACGTTGTCAATGGTTGAGCGCCCCTGAGCAACGGACACGGGCCCGTCTCCATCTTTGGCATCAAGATATATGGAAGACCTCCTCCTCCCTAAGTCTCCGTCATCAAGGCCATCCGATCCAGTAGCCCACTCTGCAGTATTACAAACAATACTTCCACGGTCATTGTTTCCCGTTACATGAACACCAGTAGGGGAATTCCAGCCGTCGCTGAAGGTGTCTACTACCTCTTGGTGTTGCATTACCGCCTCGGACGCAAGAATATGGGACTCCACATTAGAAAAGCTTATCGAACCCTCAACATCGGACATGTACGCTTGAAGATGGGGGAGGGGGGAAAGTGAACCTTGATACCTCACCCGTCACAGTTGGCTTCCTACACCAGCTCCTTCCTATATGTAGCGTGGAATACCCTTCAGCAGAGAGTGCAAGGATGCAGTGAAGTGGCGTAAAGAAGTAAGCAACACAGAAATATGAAGACAGAAACGGACGTGGCTCCATAATATTGCTACCTGAAGTTGCCGAGCATTGCTGACTATTAAAAAAAAAAAAAAACAGCGCCAGCACACTCGTATTGCCTTTATGCAGGACAATGGAGCCACGTGCGAATAGTGGGTTGTGAATGCAATGAAAAAGACATATATGTTTATAAACCAACAAAGATACATGCGCTTCTTGGTGGACGCAGACAGTCTTGTCAGCCCTGCCCACTCCCAAACTACACTTCTATATAGTGCGAAGAAGGCATAACGCATCCAACAATAATCTGGACGTGCACAGTGAGGAGAGGAAGTTCTTACAAGGAAAAATAGTATATATATATATATATATATATATATCACGTCTACGCAAACAGTAGAATCATAACCCCCCCCCGGTATTTTCCCCGCCGGGTGCCATCCACAACAAACTAAAACCCGTTCTCACGGTAGAACGCCCGGATTCCGTTCCAGTAGTGATAATTCGAGTACTTGGTACAACATTTCTCTATCATGCCCTGATGACAAATCAGTACAGCTCACCTAAGGAGAATAACAATAAATTCGTAGCTACTTTCTGAAGTGTAGTTTGGTAGACCGGGCCATGTTCCGCTCACAACATTCAGTGCCCAAATTTTCCATACATATGCAATTGGTCAGATGGTATATTGTCATCCAACTTTCTTGCGCCGTCGCGGGCAGCTGGATACCCCAGCAGACGGCAGTGTCTTTGTTGGAAACAATGTTATGTATGGGAAGGTGCGTACACACACAGGGTGGGGACCTTCATGGTTTTTTCCATGGCCCACTTCAATGCTACAAGTTAACCGACCTGCTGTAGATGCAGTGGAAACCAACATACGTAAAAACTAATATGCCATGATAAATCCTTAGAGGAACACAACTGCTCAACGGTGTCATACGACCCCCACACCTCCAGTAAACGTTTGAAATACTGATAAGTGCGTCCATGTATGGATCCACATCCCGAGACGCCGGCTGGCCGCCTTCAACAAGACACGGATTTCCATTCAAGTACTAACACAGTAGCCAATACCGAGAGAAAATCCTCCACATAGTGTGCAACTAGAAACATCGGTTTCTCGCACCATGTTCGCATCGCAGCCGCCCCCCTCCAATCTCACCAAGAGGAAGTAGTGCATCACTGAGTCTGCCTTGTTGTACTTTCCACGCAGTCAAATAGTTATTACTCGCAGTTTCCTAGCGTTCAAACATAATCCAAGCTCCCCAATAGAAGGGTTGACGCTCGCACCCTGACAATCAGGTCAGTATGGCTAAGACAAATATGATGGTAACATAGAGCATATCGAATATAAATCATAGTATGATACTCACATTTCTACGCTGGGCAAACAGACGTTATTGAGACCCTTTTTTCTCACCAGAGGACGGGGATGAAAAGAAGAAAGCAAAGCACTCACTATTAACGCGGAAGGATATTGTGAAGGCGCACATATAGGTCTAAGATTGAGTTGTTTCGGATGCCTTCAAAGGGATTTGTGTCCAAACAACTTCACATACACGGGATACGTATCCCATTCACGCACCTCCCAACCCCAACTTAGCGCACCCCAATGGGTTTACCACTCGGTGCATGCAACCTTTCGCCATCTAAAAAATAAGTACTCGTTGTAGGTCATGGATCCTTGCTAAGCGCACCTCCTGAGGATATGCAACAACCTATCCATGGGTATACCACGGAACCGACGACGTTAAAGATACGTAAACAAGGGAGAAAGATTATCTGAAGATTTCCTAACATGGTTTGAGTCGGTGACCAACAGCGTACATTCCCTTCCGTACCCCATCCCTAATAAAAACGTACACCCTTATCCCAGCCGTCCGCGATCACATCACTATTGCTATTTCTGTTTTTTAGAACTCTAAAACACATCAAGGGCCGTACTGACAAACCTTCCGCACCCACCACCAAAACAGTGGCGAGGCCGCCGACCGCAGCAGTGGTAACCGGAAGAGGAAGGAAACAAACAATGGTGCGGTAGTAACCTGCTCTTCGAAATTCAGCAGTAGATGACAGATACTTGCTAGCTCTCTGCAAGTCCCACGCAGGATAGGCGTACGGCACAGTGCAACGTGTTACGGCTGCGCAGCAAGGTCAAGCACACGAAGTACCGGTTCGCTTCATCGTTGCATGACGCACGATCAGAAGATTCAATGGAATAATCGACACATAATATATTGGATCACCTAATTTTCTCTATACTGCCAATCCACCGTGGAAAACTGACGCACTTACAAAGGGTTAGAGGAAGTTCCACCGAAAAAAATATAGCATACTATGACCCGTGCTAAAAATCAGGGGCGGCTGCCACACCGTTATCGAACGCCCAGGCCGAACACGCACGCACGCACGCACGCACGTGACCGGCGCGGCAGAAACTTTGAGGCGCAGTAAATAAACCGACAGCGTCAGGCACCGACGGAAAGAGCACGTAAAACACCGCAAGTAGAATTTTACGTACCGGAAGGCTGTAAGTCACGCGAGAACCGGGAAAGCAGCAGTACGCTCGGCCCGTATTAATCAAGTGTGCAGGCGACCTCTTGGGTTAGGGTTAGGGTCGGCCGCTTCAACCACCCACCGAAAATACAACAAAAAAGGCAGAACTAGAAACAACAGCAGACCTCCACACGTGCGATGACACCCACAATAAAGGGCGACGTGGGCGGGGAAGGCGGTGGGGCTGAAGCGCGGAAGCGGCCGCACGAGGAGCCGTTCCTCGCCCTCCGCGTTTGGACGGACGGAAAGGGCACGGTTCCGCCGACGTCGCCCACACACAGCTATCCAGACCCCTCTCACCCTCCAACAAGCGGGCGCAGGGCATCTAGACAACCAACCTCGTAGAACGAGGTGGGGAACCACATCCCCAACCCGGCACCAAGGAACCAAACGTAAAGGCAGAGGTGCCGTGTTACCATAACATTTTCAACTTGCGAGAAGCACCCATCGGACTCGCGTACGGAGACTCGCTTCCCGCACTTTGGGTTTTAATAGCATAATTAGACAGCTGGGCCGGGTTGGGGATGTGGTTCCCCACCTCGTTCTACGAGGTTGGTTGTCTAGATGCCCTGCGCCCGCTTGTTGGAGGGTGAGAGGGGTCTGGATAGCTGTGTGTGGGCGACGTCGGCGGAACCGTGCCCTTTCCGTCCGTCCAAACGCGGAGGGCGAGGAACGGCTCCTCGTGCGGCCGCTTCCGCGCTTCAGCCCCACCGCCTTCCCCGCCCACGTCGCCCTTTATTGTGGGTGTCATCGCACGTGTGGAGGTCTGCTGTTGTTTCTAGTTCTGCCTTTTTTGTTGTATTTTCGGTGGGTGGTTGAAGCGGCCGACCCTAACCCTAACCCAAGAGGTCGCCTGCACACTTGATTAATACGGGCCGAGCGTACTGCTGCTTTCCCGGTTCTCGCGTGACTTACAGCCTTCCGGTACGTAAAATTCTACTTGCGGTGTTTTACGTGCTCTTTCCGTCGGTGCCTGACGCTGTCGGTTTATTTACTGCGCCTCAAAGTTTCTGCCGCGCCGGTCACGTGCGTGCGTGCGTGCGTGCGTGTTCGGCCTGGGCGTTCGATAACGGTGTGGCAGCCGCCCCTGATTTTTAGCACGGGTCATAGTATGCTATATTTTTTTCGGTGGAACTTCCTCTAACCCTTTGTAAGTGCGTCAGTTTTCCACGGTGGATTGGCAGTATAGAGAAAATTAGGTGATCCAATATATTATGTGTCGATTATTCCATTGAATCTTCTGATCGTGCGTCATGCAACGATGAAGCGAACCGGTACTTCGTGTGCTTGACCTTGCTGCGCAGCCGTAACACGTTGCACTGTGCCGTACGCCTATCCTGCGTGGGACTTGCAGAGAGCTAGCAAGTATCTGTCATCTACTGCTGAATTTCGAAGAGCAGGTTACTACCGCACCATTGTTTGTTTCCTTCCTCTTCCGGTTACCACTGCTGCGGTCGGCGGCCTCGCCACTGTTTTGGTGGTGGGTGCGGAAGGTTTGTCAGTACGGCCCTTGATGTGTTTTAGAGTTCTAAAAAACAGAAATAGCAATAGTGATGTGATCGCGGACGGCTGGGATAAGGGTGTACGTTTTTATTAGGGATGGGGTACGGAAGGGAATGTACGCTGTTGGTCACCGACTCAAACCATGTTAGGAAATCTTCAGATAATCTTTCTCCCTTGTTTACGTATCTTTAACGTCGTCGGTTCCGTGGTATACCCATGGATAGGTTGTTGCATATCCTCAGGAGGTGCGCTTAGCAAGGATCCATGACCTACAACGAGTACTTATTTTTTAGATGGCGAAAGGTTGCATGCACCGAGTGGTAAACCCATTGGGGTGCGCTAAGTTGGGGTTGGGAGGTGCGTGAATGGGATACGTATCCCGTGTATGTGAAGTTGTTTGGACACAAATCCCTTTGAAGGCATCCGAAACAACTCAATCTTAGACCTATATGTGCGCCTTCACAATATCCTTCCGCGTTAATAGTGAGTGCTTTGCTTTCTTCTTTTCATCCCCGTCCTCTGGTGAGAAAAAAGGGTCTCAATAACGTCTGTTTGCCCAGCGTAGAAATGTGAGTATCATACTATGATTTATATTCGATATGCTCTATGTTACCATCATATTTGTCTTAGCCATACTGACCTGATTGTCAGGGTGCGAGCGTCAACCCTTCTATTGGGGAGCTTGGATTATGTTTGAACGCTAGGAAACTGCGAGTAATAACTATTTGACTGCGTGGAAAGTACAACAAGGCAGACTCAGTGATGCACTACTTCCTCTTGGTGAGATTGGAGGGGGGCGGCTGCGATGCGAACATGGTGCGAGAAACCGATGTTTCTAGTTGCACACTATGTGGAGGATTTTCTCTCGGTATTGGCTACTGTGTTAGTACTTGAATGGAAATCCGTGTCTTGTTGAAGGCGGCCAGCCGGCGTCTCGGGATGTGGATCCATACATGGACGCACTTATCAGTATTTCAAACGTTTACTGGAGGTGTGGGGGTCGTATGACACCGTTGAGCAGTTGTGTTCCTCTAAGGATTTATCATGGCATATTAGTTTTTACGTATGTTGGTTTCCACTGCATCTACAGCAGGTCGGTTAACTTGTAGCATTGAAGTGGGCCATGGAAAAAACCATGAAGGTCCCCACCCTGTGTGTGTACGCACCTTCCCATACATAACATTGTTTCCAACAAAGACACTGCCGTCTGCTGGGGTATCCAGCTGCCCGCGACGGCGCAAGAAAGTTGGATGACAATATACCATCTGACCAATTGCATATGTATGGAAAATTTGGGCACTGAATGTTGTGAGCGGAACATGGCCCGGTCTACCAAACTACACTTCAGAAAGTAGCTACGAATTTATTGTTATTCTCCTTAGGTGAGCTGTACTGATTTGTCATCAGGGCATGATAGAGAAATGTTGTACCAAGTACTCGAATTATCACTACTGGAACGGAATCCGGGCGTTCTACCGTGAGAACGGGTTTTAGTTTGTTGTGGATGGCACCCGGCGGGGAAAATACCGGGGGGGGGGTTATGATTCTACTGTTTGCGTAGACGTGATATATATATATATATATATATATATATATATATACTATTTTTCCTTGTAAGAACTTCCTCTCCTCACTGTGCACGTCCAGATTATTGTTGGATGCGTTATGCCTTCTTCGCACTATATAGAAGTGTAGTTTGGGAGTGGGCAGGGCTGACAAGACTGTCTGCGTCCACCAAGAAGCGCATGTATCTTTGTTGGTTTATAAACATATATGTCTTTTTCATTGCATTCACAACCCACTATTCGCACGTGGCTCCATTGTCCTGCATAAAGGCAATACGAGTGTGCTGGCGCTGTTTTTTTTTTTTTTTAATAGTCAGCAATGCTCGGCAACTTCAGGTAGCAATATTATGGAGCCACGTCCGTTTCTGTCTTCATATTTCTGTGTTGCTTACTTCTTTACGCCACTTCACTGCATCCTTGCACTCTCTGCTGAAGGGTATTCCACGCTACATATAGGAAGGAGCTGGTGTAGGAAGCCAACTGTGACGGGTGAGGTATCAAGGTTCACTTTCCCCCCTCCCCCATCTTCAAGCGTACATGTCCGATGTTGAGGGTTCGATAAGCTTTTCTAATGTGGAGTCCCATATTCTTGCGTCCGAGGCGGTAATGCAACACCAAGAGGTAGTAGACACCTTCAGCGACGGCTGGAATTCCCCTACTGGTGTTCATGTAACGGGAAACAATGACCGTGGAAGTATTGTTTGTAATACTGCAGAGTGGGCTACTGGATCGGATGGCCTTGATGACGGAGACTTAGGGAGGAGGAGGTCTTCCATATATCTTGATGCCAAAGATGGAGACGGGCCCGTGTCCGTTGCTCAGGGGCGCTCAACCATTGACAACGTTGCCCTGACAGTTGATACGAGGCCCAGCGACCTAGCGGCGACATTGGAGGGGGAAAACTATCCGTATTATGATCTCGACTATGTCTGCTCGTACGCTTTCCAGAGTGAACATGCCGACCTGAATAGCCACGATTATGGGCTTGATGCCTTCATTCACGGAATGCGGCTGGGTCCCTGGCCCCTGCAATCGACCGTGACGACCTCTCCACCACGGGTTCTAGATGGCCAATCGAATAGGCTCGCCCAGTTTGGTGGGCTGCAGTCGAGTTTGACGGTAGCAAGTGAGAGTCCCCTCCGAAACGACGTAGGTGTGCTGCGAGAGGCCAACAGTCTGCAGGGCAAAACATCTCCTAACGGAACATCGGAGAGGTGGCTGAGGTGGTCTTTCCGGGCCTTTGACGGAAAATGCAATCTTCCGCAGGGCACTACAAGGGGCTGTGATACCTTAGGTGTGAGTGAGAGTTCCCTTTATGATGTGGATATGGTATTGGGGCTACTTTGCACAGACAACGGGATTCCCGGTGTTCTCTCGAGTGGAAGTTGCAGTGAGGGGCACACGCAAAAAGCTAGTGAGATATGCATGGGAGTTATGCGCCGTGGGGACAGTGGATCCAACAATGAACTGATGCTGTTTCCTCGACATGATGATCGAGGAACTGGTGCCCTGACAAATGGGACGAGTGGAGCGGTATATCAGAGGTGCAGCGAGGACATCATAGGTGCTCCCACCGGAGTCGTGAACGCGCAGCCTCTGCGTACCGAGGAAGGAAAAGCTTCCGGTAACGTTGAGCTCACCATGGTCGGCGACGTACTACCAAAAACGTTTTCATGTCCTTCTGCAGCCTCTGACTTTGTGGGCGCCGAAGGGCCGTTAGGGGACGTCAAAGAAGGTACCGGACTCAGTTTGCCGTCGAAAGCTCTTCCCATATCTGCCATTCTTACTGACCGCGCACGTGGCAGGGTTGGAACTCCATCATGTAACTCTTTGGTGGATAGTTTAATTGGGGGGATGGAGTATCCGTACTTTAGTGGCCTCAAAGGCGACTCGAATTTGATTATAAGCTCACCTTTGCCGTCCCGTCAGTCGATTTGTACTGCGGAAGAGGGTGAGGGGGCTATTTTGTCTGCCGAGGGGGTGTCTGTGGGCATGGAAAGGGAGTGTGAGCAATATCTGCAGTCTCATATCTCCTGCTCTGTGGGTGTGCATCTGCGATGCGGAACGGAGCTTCGTTCGATTAACCCATGCATCGCTCGTTGCGGCGACAGTCGTCCAGGTTCGACATGCAGGTCAGCCAGTTGTAGTCTAGATAAGAATCAAGGTGTAGGACAGGGGGTATGTATGGGTGGAAGCGAGCAACTTTCCATTCAGAAGCGTTCCAGGGAAAAGGCAGTTCAGGGCCCCGGGAGAATGAATGGGTCATCGATCAGTTTAGTGGCGGGTGCAGAGTCCATTACCGCATCTCAAAGCTTTGTGCGCCCGCCGGCTGCAGTTGTTTCCCGAAAGAGATGGCATCCGTGCAGCGAGCTTAGTACTGGTGGAGTGTCTGGGTCTCATACGGTTAAAGTGGCTGAAGATGGGATGTGTCTCGTTGAGGGGGGGTCGTCACCAATTATCAGGGTTTCAAGGGAACGACAGAGTGTTCCTTCAAACCGAGTGCGTTTGATTGTACTCAACCACAAAACGGGAACGGGACAGAATGATGTGCAGACGGCAGTAAACCTCCGCGGAGAGAGTACGCTAGAAGTCTGTCCTCCACAGGGCTTGCCACACTTCTTTAGCGTGGACGAATACCTGGAATGCACCGATGACAATGATATGTGCTCTGTCACACTCGCGGAACTTCAAGGAAAGTTTCTCCGCGGCATGAACGTTGCCATGTTTGTTGCTGGAAGTGAGTCAGTACCACTGTCTGGCTGGTGTGCGGTTTTTGAGGTGATGAATCATGTGTTTCGTGACATCAATGATGAGTGCGAGTTGTTTATGTCCGTTGTCCTAATACGACAGGAGTCAGCACGGGATTTGCTTTCTGAGTCCGAAGGGGGGGTGCGAACTCTAAGTTCCTCCGTCATGGCTCCTTGGGTTGCCTTTGAAAACGTCACCCATATGAAACTGAAGAGCGCACATCACTTCATCACACTTTTATCGCGTGGTCTCGAAGTTGCCGATTTGAAGCACAATTGTGTCGGAAGTCGTGTAGTTTTGTCCGTCATGTTGAAACAAATTGATGTGAATGATGTAATTTTGTCGTCGATGCTTGTGACGGGTGGTGCTACCCCTAACGACCTTGATGTGCTGCTGAGGGAAGGTGACCAAAGTGCACGAAAGCTATTCCATGAAGCGTTGGGTGGTCCTTATTTCACTGTTGTGGTTTCCTCACTCTGTGAAAGGGACAGAGACCTTCTGCAGCTTCTGAGCGCCCAACATAAGTTCACTTCCGTTGTCAACCAACCGTGTACCGTAGGAAGCGTGAGTCGGTTGATCGATAATGCGGAGGCGGAGGTTGCTGGGTGTTCCACTGACGATCAAATTGTATTGGAAAGAAAACAATTCTTGCTTGAGCGCATAGCGCTTGCGAAACATATTATGTATAACCCCAAAGGGCTTTCACTGGTAGTTGACGTGGAGGAATCAGTACGACTTGAGAAGAGGGTTCATTGTGGTGTGAAATTTGACAAGCAACCGTTCCCTGGACCACAGTCCTCATCTGTGTCTGCTTGTGGCGGGGATTCCCACAACGCGGCGTCTGCGCTGTGTGTGGAGGAAGGGCAAAGTAGTAAGCAGAGACAAGAACCATGTCCAAAATTTTTCTCGGAGGCACAGTGGCTGAAACCAAGTAGCAAAGGCGACACTAGAGTTACGCTCATGGGTGGCGCGCCACCGTCATCGCTGCCACAACGCAATCATTATGGGGAGGGGAAAACACCCTCGTGCTTGCCCTGTGTTACCGCAGCAGGCATGCCCACTCCCCGAGATCCCCGACTGGAGCGCCAGGTGAGGCCATCCAGCAGAAGACTCAGCATTCCAGTGGAGCCGGATCAAGCTAGTTACGCAACGACTTGCAGTATGTCGGACCCCCAAAGGGGGGAGGGTTTGCCCTCCCTGGGCCCTTTGGCAACCACATGTGGAATGGAATTGGCGCCATCTACGCAGCGTAGAGCCCACCGTTGTTTTCCTTCCTCAGCTTCCTCCGACCACACGACATGTGCATACTCACAGCGGCTGTTCTCGCTAACCCCCGCTCGGGGGGCCTCGCATGATGCTGAGGTCTCCTGTAAGATTGACACACCCGGTGTTCCTGATGCAGAAAAAGTTAGAACTTCTACCACGCCCGATGCTTTTTCATGCCCAGGTATAAGCACAAAGGTGAAATACGACCCTGGCCTTTCTCTCCCATCCTTGAAGGCAGCACGGGGACCACCGTGTTCCATGACATCTTGCTTCCCATTCGACCCAATCCTTACGGGACCCCCCGGTGTTGTGGAGCCCGTGGAGCACTGCGGAATCTCGCAGGGCCCAGCACTCTGCAGACAGAGGGAACAGCCACAACTGCCCGATGCCTCGGTTGCATGCTCTGGGGGCTCCCCAACCCTCACTTGCAAGCAAGTGGCTCATGCGAGCCAAAACAGCGTGCACACCGACATCAAGAAGAAGCAAATTTCTGACGGCGGTAGTGACAGCAGCGCACGGAGCGCAGAAGGCAGCGAGGATGATGTGCTGCACAGTGCCATGTCTGCACCTTCTAAGGTGAGAACGCTTGTTGTGGTCGACCAGGGTTGTGGACACGTGATTGGTGCCGGGAACGATGACGGTGGGCCTTTCCTAAGAACTGGCGGCTCTCATGAGGGATACGAGGTTGACGAGGTGGTGAAATGGGGCGATGGTTGCGGTGACGTGCCTTCGAAGGTGTTGGGTGAGCTGTTTGATGTTTTTGTTTTGGGTTGCAACGCTGCTATCCTTACTGCAGAGAGTGGTTCCTCAACCGTGTCATCAACTGTGCTTAGGGGTCTCGTACGGAATGTGCTTTCAGAGGTTGTTGATGCTTCGGGCCTCCAGAATTCCAACCGTAGAGGATTGCTCAGCTTATCGATTGTGAAATTGAGCGGAGAGCGCATGCTTGATCTGCTGGATGATAGCAGCGAGCCGGAGAGGTTGGTCATAGCTATGTCGCCGATCTTCGGCCCGTGTGTTCACAACGCCCGCCGGTTTCCTGTTAGCAGCTGCAGCGGGTTCGACTCGCTACTGGCATCAGCCCTTCGTCGCGCCAAGAACGCAGGGGTCGATGATGGGTTGGTGTTCGTCTCAGTTGTACTAAAGCAGAAGCTGAAAGCGGATGGGGATGTCCTTGTCTCATCTCTCGCAGTCAGTTTGGCAGGGGAAAACGTTGACCTCTACACATCCGTGCTGAACCGTGTCTCGCGCGCACCGCGTGCGCTATTTCACTACGCATTGGGTGGACCGTGTTATACTGTAGCGTTGCTTAGTATTGATGTCGCAACGACTCAGACCGAAAATATGCTGCGCGTGCAGAAGTGTATTGGAGAGGTGGTGAACCGGCCGATACACCGCGGAAGCATCGTGAAGTTTATTAGCGGAATCCGGGATGATCTCGTGCCTAGTCTTCGTGAAAAGTTTCAAGGGTCGAATAAATGTGAGCCGTCAGATAATATATTGTACCGGCTCGAGGAAATGGTGCGAGACGCAGAATTGCTTTTGGAGAATTTCGAGTCGAATGACCCCCGCGCATATCTTAGTGACAAAGAGACAAGGTCGCCTAAGGGGTGCGTGTCGCTCCTAGAGACCAAAGCCAGAACCGGGGACGAGGGGAGGGTTCATTCACTTTTATTCTTCGAGCAACGACTCCTTAGTGATGGTACCGCTGGTGTGCAAGGTAACTCCGTATTTACCCGAGCAGGGGCGATTACCCGCCGCTATGGCGTCGACGAGGTGGTGTTGCGTGGGCCCGACAGCGACAGTAATGCTACTCTGTGTTCACGTCTTCTTGATGAGCTCGTTCGGAAGTTTATGTCGGGGCATTGCACTGCTGTTCTTGCCGCAGATAGCCACAACTCCGCTTCCACACCGCTTATCCTCCGCAAGATAGTGTACCTTATCCTGCAGAGTACGAAAGCAGGGGTGGGTTGCGGGCCGGTGGGTGGCGACTTGCTCCTCTCAATGGCGCTCGTTAAGAACGGTGTTACGGTGGATCTATTGGCAGCTGAAGAATCCGAGGCGGTTCACCGCTTCGGGGTGGAAATATCACCACTCTTCGACCGCCACGTACGGGGAGTGTCGCATCGCGTTGTCGCCGACACTGAGGCTTTTGACCGTTTTTTAGTTGGGGCTGTCGAGCACGTCGTACCCACCCTACAAGCCGAGGATCCCGGCCTGATGGTTGTTTCCTTAAAGTTAACACACCATGTGGAAGAACCTGTACACGACGTGTTTGTTTCCTCGCTCATGGTGACCACCGTATTCGATCACGTTTCCCACTACAGCGACATTTTGTCAAACCGCTCTAGTGAGCTCACGGACCTTTTCAAGCTCGCGTTGGGGGGGCCATGTTTCACTATCGTCGCGCTTGGATTGTGTGACGAAGATGATGATGCGGAAGCCTTGCTTTCCGTGCAAACTAAGCTTTCCCAGGTGCGAAACCTGCCGTCTCATCGCACGAGTGCTCTACGGCGCATGGATGAACTTACGAAAACAATTCAGGTGCTGGGGGTCCAGCTTCAGGAAGAAGAAAGTGAGGAAGAAAAGGCCCAACTCCGCGTGAGGATCGTCCGTGCAAGGCGTTTCCTGCTAGAAGTTGAGTCACTCCTCAAGAACCCACCACGGGAAATGGGCTGCGTACGCGCTTACAAGTCGGTGCACTGAGGCTGGTGTGCCTCCATTCTGACGTTTATTACTCCAAGCCTCATCTACTTGTCACTTTGTGTGCTAGCATGAAGGTACTTGTGCACTACTGCCGAACGCTCGCACCCCTATGGGTCCGGTTGAGCTGTGGAAGTGGGTACACACTTCTAGTATGTTGGGTTTCCCCACCTTAACACTACCTCTGGTTGCGTTGCCCATTCGGTGGCTCGGATACGCCAAAATTTGTGTGTGCGTCGTTATATAAATGTCATACACACGCGCGTATATATATATATATATATGTACCCCATAAGTGTTCCCTTCTCCCTGCTGGTGCACGCTGCTGCTACCAAGATACCGCTTGTTTACTTCGATAAATTTGCTTCTCCCACGTGCCGTTGAAGGGCGGTAAGGGTGAAAAGCGATACCTTTGTCTCGCTGCCGCGGGGGAGCTAGGGCGGGACTTCGCTTTACCTCTTTCTGAGGGTTTCTGTAAGCCGATCTCTCTTCCGCAGAGAGTGGTAAGTATAATGTGTGTGTGTGTGTTTAGTGTATTCCCTTCCTGCGCATCGTCTTAAGTGCTTAGTACATTTTTTAGTTTTTTTTCGTGTTGCCGTAAATTTATCTCTTTCTTTCATCGCCTTTGTTATCTGCAATGCGTCCGCATTTGGGAAAAGGTAGGAAGGAGTGTTCCCTTCGTGAACGTAGTGAGTGGTTGGAAATAAAGTGAGCCGTGTGTGCTGACCGTCACGCGCGTTTTTTTTTTTGTGTGTGTGTGTGTTTATTTCAATTTTGCTGTGTTTTTGCGGTTATTCGATGGGAACCCACCCTTCCCCCCTCCCCTAGAGTTTTTTACACGTGTTGGGCGGAAGGTCATAGTAGCGACCCGAGGAAGTACCGACACAGCCTCTTTTTATTTTTTATATACCATTTACTTACGTGTTCTCCCCCTTTGTACCACTGCTACTGTTTTGGGGTCGCGCTCCGTTGACGCGGAGTCACTTACATCGATGAATAGCATGTGTGCCCATTGTATTTTTTTCCAGGTATCCTCTGCTTACTACTAATAATAATGAATGCACCGCGGAAACTAAATAGCGATCGCTTCATACGACTTGTTGTTGCGGTGACTAGGGCGCCCTTCCCAAGGGCAGCACGGAAGGTTTTGTCGGGATAACATCATGTCTTCATTCTTTCATTCCTTTTACTCTTGCACACCGATAACGTAGCAAGTCGCGAATAGGATCGGCAGCTTCACTGAGAAGGTCTTTGCAATGCACTGAGCAAAACCCCTGTGAGGGCACGCCGCTGAAACTGGTAATTATATTTCAGAGTGAGAAGATTCAACTGCCGAATCCACGGCTGCACAAGTCTCCGTATTGCATCTCGGTAAAATCTGAGCTGGCGCGGAGAATTCTGTGTGGGCTTGGGGAGCAGTTACATAGCATCTTTGGACGGGAATAATACCCCTTGTACCCAAGAAGGGATCCTGTCGGATGTGCTCCGACTTACTTTGTAGTCACGCACACACACATGCTCGGCAATCTTCCTCATCTGTGTTGTCAGCACGGTTCCCAGACCTCTACGATACTTGTTTTTACCGTCGACGGCGTGGCGCCATGCCTCGGAGGTTACACGTTTCATGCGAGTCACATACGTTCTTGGGTTTGTCCCACTTTCCAACTTGGTGTAAGACGTTCCGTGGTCAGCCCGGCCTAGTTAGTTGTTCAAACGCCTCTGTTTCCCTCCCCCTCTCCTATTTCTACGTTTCTCAAAAGCTGTCTTTGGTTTCAGAAAGAGGAGCGAAAGCAAGGGAAGTCAAGCAAGTAAGTTTTGTAACCGTAAAATGATGAGAAAGAACTTGAACTCAAACGACGTCAGCCAGCCGCATTCTACTACAACATTGGACACAAACCCGGCATCGTACGGTACGGTGCGTAACCCCCTGCATTCAGTGGTTGGGCCTACGGGTTACGGAGCACAACCACCCATATCGTCTCCAGCGACTTGGGTGAACAACCATTCGGCAGCCTTTGCCGCCCAGGGCCTGGGACCACACTGTGGAGCCCCCGGCGGTAGACCCTTCCCAGTGGTGCGTGGTTCAACGAATCGCGGAGATTCATATACAGAGCTTCAATGCCCAGTGGCAGGGTCAGGGCCAACCAACCCGTATGGGAATCGAACCGCGATCGACAAACTTCCTGGCTTGGAGGGCGGCCGATTTGATTGTGGAGGAGCCGGTCAGCGGCGCGGCCCATTACTCGGGGTATCGGGGGACCTCTATGGCGTGACAGGAATCAGTAATTCCACATCCAGAGGAAACGATCGACACAACGGATCCATGTATGGCACGAACCCCACGTACAGCAAGACCTCGAGAACGGGTTCCATGTATGGCATGGGTTCCATGTATGGCAGAACATCGAGAATAGGTTCCATGTATGGCATGGGTTCCATGTATGGCAGAACATCAAGAACAGGTTCCATGTATGGCATGGGTTCCATGTATGGCAGAACATCGAGAATAGGTTCCATGTATGGCAGAACATCGAGAATAGGTTCCATGTATGGCAGAACATCAGGAACAGGTTCCATGTATGGGATGGGCTCAATTTATGGCATGGGTTCCATGTATGGCAGAACATCAAGAACAGGTTCCATGTATGGTCCGCGGATGGAATATGGCCCGATATACGGCGTGGGAGGGCCCATGGGTTCCATGTACGGTCCGCAGATGGGATACGGCCCGATATACGGTGTGGGAGGGCCCACGGGTTCCATGTACGGTCCGCAGATGGGATACGGCCCGATATACTGTGTGGGGCCCATGTACGGCCGACCATCGAGGACAGATTCCGTGTACGGTCCGCAGATGGGACACGGCCCGATGTACTGTGTGGGAGGGCTGCTCTACAACAAAGCATTTCAGGAGGGTGACCCAGGCCGAGGCCCCACCGTACCTAAATCCGCGCCGTGCAACTCCAGCACTCCTTCCGCAGGAGTTACAACAAAGCCTGATGCGGAACCGGACAGGGAAGAGAAGGAGCCACGCGTTACTGGCGGAAAGAAGCCTACCACTTTCACCAACAAAGGACCCGCTGCCGAGACCGCCAAGAAACCCTGCGACCTGGATTCTGGAAACGGGAAAGTAAAACACTCTCCTGTTGCTCAGGTTCCGCCTGACAACAGCGTTCGCACACTAATGGTGGTGAGCAGTGAGGCAGGACCGCAAGTAACAATAAAAGAGGAGGAGCGGAAGGTGGGCGTGGCGAGCAGTGGCGAGGAGGTCGTTTACTACGAAGGTGACGAGGTCGTGCACGGGGATGAGATCACTGTGGAAAAGTCTGCACTTCTACAAATGATCGTCCAGCAGGTGGAACTGGGCCACAACACCGCTCTCATTTTGTCCGACAGTACACCGCAGCAGACTCTCTCTGCGTGCGTCACTACATCCGTAATGAAATCCATATTGGCGGCACTCAGGAAGGGTGAGACGGAAAATGGAACCAAATACGAGGTTTTGGCGACTGCAGCGGATGTGCCAACGATCGCGACCGCCAGAGATCTTCTGGCCGTGGAGAGCGAGGCAGTGAAAATTGCTCGATATGGCTCCAATCCCATGTTGGGTGCGTGCCTGATGGACCTGCAGGAGACAGTGCTACGGGACGATGCTGATGTCGATGTGTTTGTACAAGAGGCACTGAAAAAGTCATCGGGCACTGCGGCATTGGGTGTTATGCATGCGACGTTGAAGCAGATCAGAAAAACCAGCAGCGCTGCACCTACGGTGTACGTCTCCTCTTTCGTATGCCTGTTCGTGAAGGATGGGGTCGAACACCTCCAAGATCTTCTTGACATGAATGGGAAGGTTGTGCCTCTCCCACTTGCGAAGAGTGTTTTGGGCGGAGGCAGCTGTGTGGTTGCCGTGGTTGGTGCATCAGGTAAGGACGTGGCAGTGGACGCGAAGATCCTGAGCAACACCGCTGCGCTGCGGGGGGTAAAAAACACACCGCCACGGAGTGGTAACGTCGCCCGTTTTGTTGAGTTTGCGGAGACCCAGTTCACGGAATGTAAAGCTGCCATTGAACGTTCGAAGGAAGCGGCGGAGCGAGAGCGCCACGAGCGGACGCTTCGGAGGTTGGAGATCATGCTCTCGGACGCGCGGAAGCTGCTGTCGGACCCTGAGGAGACGCGGGCAAAAGTGTATCCACCAAGCCGAGAGTCAGTGAAGAACGGCTCTGTCGAGAACGATGGCGGGAATGTGAGAAATGGTGCCTCCATAGAGGATGACAGACCCAGCGCCGCCACGTTAGCACCAGCTCCCGCGTCTGCTGATTCTCTGACCGAGCCAAAGGAGCAGGAGGTGATTGGGGCTCCTGCCCCAGCACACACCACAGAACCGTGGGAAAAGACCGCCAAAATCATTGTAACTGCGGGGTCGGGGCCCTCGAACGGCACCGCTGAGGTTGTTGCAGGAGGCGAGAAGAAAACTGACGAAGTTGATGAATATATCCAACGCACCGGCGTAAGACCTGTGGATTCCGTTATTGCAAAGCGTATGGAGGGTATTCTTACCCAAGGATACAACGTAGCCCTCTTGTCTGCGGAGATGGTGCCTGACGAAGTTACAGGGGATCAGGTGACATGGAGTCTCGTGAAGGCGATCCTGAAGGGTGCACTAAGCAAAAAGGATGGCGTAACAAATGAGTGTACCCTGCAGATGAGCATCCTCAGAGGTGACAAAGTCGTGCTGGACCTGCTTGGATCGTCAGAAAAGCGACAGCTTGTTGTCGCAAGGTCTCCAATATTTGGTGTGACGGTACAGGGAGCTACAACAAAGGTGGTGGGGAGTGCGGTACAAGTGGAACCTGTGCTCGAGGCCGCTTTGATGGAGGCGAAAGATGCCTTTAAGGACAGTGGATATATTGTCTTCACGGCAGTGCTGAAGCAGGTAACCGCCGCTGATGTAAGCGTTTCGTCATTATTTGTCGTGAGCGCTCCCGACATGCAGCCGTTCGTGGATGCGCTGGAGAAAAAGGAGACGCATCCGCATGCATTGTTCGCGCACGCACTCCTGGGTCCGTGTTCGTGTGCCCTACTCGTCAGCTATCGGGATGTGGATGACAATGTACTTAAGGCTCTTGACGCGCACCGTGAAATAACGCTGAAGAACAACAAGCAACCGGGTGGAAGCGTCAGAAAGTTTGTTGGCGTGGTGGAGCAGTCCATAACGGCTGCTGAAGAGAAACTAAAGAGTGTGGATGATGCAAAGGAGAGGGAGCGACATGAGCAAGTCTTGCGCGACAAGAAACAGGCTCTGCACGACGCACAAAAACTTCTGGAAAAGCCCAACGAAACACAGCCCGTCGCGTACGTTCCGTCGATATCCCAGGAGTCCGGAGGGGCCGATTCCACTGTTCGCGTGGTCGCAGTCCTCACCGATAAGCGTGATGGAAAGAAGCGCAATGTTATTGCCAAGGACAACGGGTTCACGATCAAAACTTCTGTGGAGGAAACGGAGTTCCCAGCTGATGAGGTGGTGAGGCGCATAGGTCAGGCAGCGAAAATCCGTTCATCTTCGGTCGATTTTCTCATTGATCACTTTGTAAAGGGGTACAACGTCGCCCTCCTCACGGCCGATGTCGATGGTTTCTCGACAGGAGAGAACCTGTTGGAACACACGGTCCGCAGCGTCTTCACGAAGAAAAATGCGGACGGAGAACTGTTTGTTGTGCTTGCTTCTATCAAGGCTGATTGCTGCTCAGCGAAGGATCTGCAACGCGATGGCGCTACGTACGACCAACTGCAGTGCGCTTCTTCACCACTGTTCGGGCCCTGTGTTGCTGATGCGAAGTTTGAACTTGCGACAACTCCGGATACGCTGCTGCGGAAAGTGAGGTCCGCCATTCAGGTATGCGAGGCAGACAAATCTACGCTTTTGTGTCTTTTTGTTTACAAGGAGCGGAAGCCCGCGGATGGTGACGTCTTCCTGTCTTCATTTTTCTTTTTCCTAGCCGGGAGTAGAGTGGATATTTACACTCAAGCTCTGGAGAAGCGTCAGAAGGAACGGGGTCTGTTCCAGTATGCGCTTGGTGGTCCATGCCTCACTGCCTTCGCCCTCGGTCTCTCGACGAGTAACAGCGATGTTGAAACAGCCACAGCCTTCGTTAGGCTGGCAAAAAAAGTTCGCGGGAGTAAAATCGGCACCATCCGCACTGGTGGTATACAACGCTTTGTGGCCTTCTCGACAAAGGCCCTTGAACAACTACGCGTCTTGCAGGAGAAGGCACCGGAGAGTGACAGGGGGCGACTCAGAGAGAGCAGTACGAACGTGGAAAAGGTGCTTGCTGACGCAGAGGAACTCTTGCGCAACCCAGAAGGTCGTGCACCACCACTCTACAAGCAAGAGCGATAATCTTCATGCGTGTGGGTTAGGAAGCATATTATCATTGTACACGACTGGACACGCTTTTCTGGGGGTGGCATCCGTTGACCCAGCAGAAAAAGTGGTGTCTGTCAATTGCATCGTTAGAAAGTATGTTTGTACTTGCGCTATTATTATTATTATTATTTTGTGATTAGTACTAATTATCCTGAAGTGTGTAAAGAAAGGCTATTAAATTTCAGAAGACACCAATTCTCGATACTGTGCAGAAGTGCGAGTCGTGCTGAAATCTGCACTTGTTGGTGTGGCGAAAGTAGTGGTGCCTGTTGAGCGGCGTTACACTCCGTTCAGACGCATCGCCAACCTACTTTTTCCTTTCTGTTCGTCACGTATGTTTTTCCACCTTTCCTTTTTCTTTGCACGTGGGGGGAGCGGATTAAACACGTGTCAATATTAAAATAACTCCATGAATGAAGCGGTGAGGTTGGGGGTTGTATCCGTGCGTCTGTGAGGGGTGTAATCAAAAGTGTCACAAGACTCTTTTCCCACTGGTCTACTGCATTTGGCAGAATAATTCTTGTTTCTAACAAAGTAGGCAGATGCGATCAAAGATCAGCCCTCTGTCCGCTTTAGTTATTTGTTACTTTTTCTCTTTGTGTTTCATTTATCGCTTTGTTATTTTTATTCTCCTGCGGAGGCTCCTCCTCATGTGTCACGTCACATTGATTCTTTTCGTGAGGGTCGAAGCGGACGCGGCAGGCAGGTTGGGCGCAAGCCCCTCATCCTTTCGTCTGAGCAGCACCATGCGACTGTTTAATATGAAACAGTAAGTGATGAAAACGACGAAGAAGTTCCACCGAGTATGACAATTGTAGCAGCAGTCCTTCCCAATACCGAGTTTTATTTTTCACGGAATTTCGCGTCCGTTGTTTTACCAGTTATTTTATTATTCCTCCCTCTGCTGTACTGTACATTCCCTGCTGTTTTTTTTTCCTTACTTCATTATCCTCTTTCTTTTTGCCCTGTAATATGTGTAGACAGTGGGTCTGCCGTCGGCATGCTGATGGGAGACCCGCTCTGCACTCGTATTATTTGTTTATTTTTTCGTTGGGAGTTACACAATTATCCTCAGTGTGTTGTTTTTGATTATTTGTTTTTACATCCCCGTGGTAGTGTTGGTGATCCATTGGGGTGCATCCTGCACGCCTGACGGATGTGTATGTTTTCCACTCCATTACGCGCCCTTCGCTTCGAAGCTGGGCAAAGTGACTATGTTTCCCTCTTCCTTCCTCTACCACTCCTTCACCACGGCAGTCCCGCAGCTGCAATTCAAAGGCTCACGCTAGTCGATTACAGATCAGAGGACGCTCCGTAATGCTTCTTATGCAAAACTGAGTCCTTCGCAGGTCAACACCTGGCTGACTTGCAAATGCGATGTTTTGCTGGTGTGCAGTTGCATCTGCGCTAGTCACCGTGTTATCCCTGTGCCCAAACTGCGTGTGTGAACGGTAAAGAATCATGTTGGCAGGGAAACAAACATAGTAGTGCAGGGGCAGTGCGGTCCGAGGGATGTGTGAGTACTTGTTAATCTGTCCTCGCTCCCACAACTGTATAAATGTTCCTTCTTATCCGTCGAAGAGGTGTGT